>NC_133617.1:602957666-603073238 GCF_048593235.1 Sminthopsis crassicaudata | reverse complement strand
TTTGGTGGGAAGGTGGAAGAAAAGATACTTGTAACCATCCGCCTGCAGCCGAGATACTGACACCTGCCGGTGGGGCAGGTGTGGTCAGCGCCTTCAAGGTTGTAGTTAAACTACTCGAATGTGGGATTTGAGAGTGGGAAGCTCCTACTTGACAGATGAGGAGGCTAAGGACCCGAGAGATTTGCCCAAGGGCAGAGAACGAGTGATTGACAGAGCTAAGAGTGGAACCCACGTCTCTCGACTACTTGGCCTATATTCTTTTATTGTCATACTTCATTGAAGCTTTTTGTTTGTTTGTTTTATCAACAGACACTAGTGATGCTGAGGACAGAGCACTTAATTCTAGTATCATCCCTACTTATTGTAAAATCAATACTTACCCAGAGTCTCATCTTGATGGAAAAGCATGGTAGGAAAGCTGGGTGCCCACAAGGGGTAAATGCCCCCCATGCTGTATATTTTACGCTTCCCCAATCTTATACAGATTAGCTCAAATTAAATTTTGCACCAACCATTTGCCTAGGGCTGGAAGGGCTCCATTAAGTTTTAGTGGAATTAGAAAATTGCTTAAAATTTTTCTGAGCTAATTGCACAATTCATCAGAACCAGAAAAAAGTACCTTTAAAGCAATTATAACCCAATTTATGTGAAGATTATTGAAGTTTGATCATGGGGAGAAAGGAACTATATAGACAGTAATTTAAAAAAATCATAATCTTATTTTAGAAATAGTAACCAGATCATAGTGTCACAGATTTAGTGCTTCACAGGACCTTTGGAGTCAACTAGTCCTGAACAGGAAAATTCAAAAGTAATGGAACTCCTCTGATTTCTGTGTTACTTACACAGTGTTCTTACTTTGGAACAACTACTGCAAAGAGGTAAGTTTCTAGGGAAGAGTACTTTAAGCAGTTATAATGGGGAACACCCACTACTTTGTTTTTCACTAAATCATATTCTCGAACATTTAAATTTTCTAGGTGCTAATCTACCCCATGGAGTAATGAAGGAGATAGTTTCCAGGACTACTGGAATAGTTATGAAGAAAAGGTGTTGGTTAGGTATGGGAGGAAGGTCAGGGTATATAAACCCATTTAAGAAGAAACTGCTTTCTTTTGTCATAAGGAATTCTCATAACCATGAGCCCCAAATTGGGAAAACTATGTAAAAAATGCTGCATGCATGGAAGTTAGTGGCTGAGTTTGGGGAGTAGCTATATATTATTATTGGGGGGGGATTTCTGACTAGTGTTTTTTCTCTCTTTTCCTTTTCTTTTTCCCCCTATTTCTTTTTTTTTTTTCTTAAATTATTGGGAAGGCACTAATGCTGAAATCATATTATAGGGAACTCCAGGAGGAACTCCACTTTTTGGTTAGAATACAACTTGCTTATGACTGCTCATTGAAGAAAATTTATTCCCAGTTTGCTGGAACTAGAACCTTCCAGTAATGAATTAGCAAATGAAGAGGTGTTCTGAACTAAAAAAGGAAAAGAGAGACTAAGCCCACTATCACTGCCACCCCGTTTTTCTTTCTGAAAAATGTTTCTTTTTGTATGTTGAGTATACTTAAGTGATTGCTTTGGGAATTTTGATGTTAGAAGAGAGGTAATCACCTCATAACGACTATTAAGAACTTTGTTCTCTTTCCTCAATACAGTAAGTTATTGCTTCTAGATCTCTTCCAACCCTTTCTTTATATTATTCTTCCCAGAGATTCTATGTTTTAACTAATCTATACCACTAGCTTTTTCCAAAATTTGACTTAGTGTCCTTCTCTGGATATAGCTTAGCATAGTGTCTGGAGCTCCTCATAAATGGTTTATTCAAGTCCAAGCTAACATCCCTCTTTCTATAGGAAACCTTTACCAATCCCTCTTAATTGTGGAGCCTTCTTTCTATTGACTATTTCTTAATTATCCTGTATATAACTTGTTTGTATGCAGTTATTTGCATGCTATCTCCCTTGTTAGAATGCAAAGAAGTCAGAGAGTGTCCTTTGCTTTTCTTTGAATTCCCAGAGCTAAGCAGAGGGGCTTGGCACATAGCAGACACTTAATGAATGTTTATTCCCATCTTTCAAATTCCTTATCTTTCTTGAAGGTATCCACCTTGGTGGAATCTTTCTTGATTCCTTGCTTAACCCTTTTCAAGTTTCCCTAGAACATTTTCAGTGATCTCTTCTCTTTTCTTAACAAATGAAATAATGTTTGTAAAGGTGTTTAGAAAAAAAAATGCTTCCTTTTCCCTTCCTTCTTCCTTTTCCTCTATCACAATTTGCTCAGCTTGTCTGTTTACACACCGTTGTTCACCTTTCCATAGTAGAATGCAATCTCTTTGAGGGCAGGGATTTTGTTCGTATATCTATCATCTAGTGTAGGGCTTCTTAAGCTTTTTTCCACTGGCAACCCCTTTTCAATTGAGAAATTTTTTTGCAACGCTGGTTATATAGCTATATAAAATAAGTAAACAAGTCAAACATTTACCGATAACAATTCATTATTTTGTGATCCCCACATTCAGTTGTGAGACCTCATGCAGCCCATAGTGTAAGAAGTTTTAATCTAGTGTGCTACTTGATATTTAATAAATTCTTGTAGATTGATTATAGAAAATAATTTTTGCAGGGAAAGTTGCTGGAGGATGTGTTTTGGTTCAGGATTTTTTTTTGGGTTATTATGCTGTGACAGGAATCTTCAATAATATGCTAGGTGCAATAGGATAAGTTTTCTGATGTAGTTCCCTTACCTTGACTCAATTTCCTCCCCACCCACAATCCTTGCCCATACAACTTCCTTTAGCTCCAGACTCTCTGGATGGCTTGCTGGCCTCTTGAAATCTTGTTCCCAACTTCTTTGACATAGCTTCTTGGCCTAGCGCCAATAAAAACCCAAGCCAATAAAAAAGCTACGGCCAAAAAACCCCAAAAAGTTCCAAACCTCTCCAAATTGATAGGTACATGAGTCTATTCAAGGCCAAGTTGCTATATCCTGATGCCTAGATGACCAGAAACTACTTTGATAACTGACAAGATAAATTTCCAGATGGAGACAAGAGGGACTGCTGTACCCTTGTTGCATATCCTTTCTGTATGGGCAAAGTAAATCTCCTTTGTTAAACTTTCATTGCCTCCCAACGTTGCAGAGTGGCTTTAAAGTTACATCTCTAACATTAGGAATGTCCCCTTTCACCTGTGTGTGATATAGATGAGTTCATGGGGAGTAGCTGCTTTTCCCTCTTTTTCTCCCCATTTCCTAATATTGAAAGAAATCCTGGGGTGAGGGTAGGATTTGCATAATCTTGCATTAGCCCCTGAGGCTGAGACTGAGAAATGGAAAGAGGGCATGAGTTAATGCCTTTCCAAGATCCAGAAAAAAGGCTCAGTGGGAGATATTGATTCAGTGGGTAATGTGCTACCTGGCTGCAGGGAAAAGGAAAAAAGGAATGGGACCAAATTCTCCCTAACTTGGTTAAAGACCTTTGGTGAGCAGAGTGAAAGACAGAACATTTTGATTAGCCTCAAGGCTTTCTGAGTCTGGATATTTCTCTGAAAGAACTGGTACCATCTCCTGAGAAAGAACATCATAGAATCATAGATTTAGAGATAGAACCTTTGAAGTTATCTAGTTCAAATGTCTAATTTTACATGTAACTTCTGGAGTCATTTCTTCTCACATGTCCCCCCCTCAAAAAAGAGTACCCCAAGTTTAAGACACTCTTTGGGCCATCACCTACTCAAAACAAATAATGCAAGAAGTCCCATTGATGTATTTATTCTTTCCAGCTAGCCCGAGGACATATTAATCTACACAAAAGACATTTAATAAAACAGGTTAACAAATAAAATGCCAGGAAAAGGTCTCCATGTTTGCCTGTAGTATATACTCTCACATTACTAGTGGTGGAAAGCTTATACAAAGCTTTCCAACAGTATGGTTGGAAAACATGAATAAAAAACTCATCTATGGTCAGGGGCTTCCTGGACAGAATATGTGTAAAGGGCGTGTTCATACCTCTGACAATTATGGTTGCTAATATTCTCTGGTGATATACTCATTTTGATTCTTATTTATGGAGAATTCCACTGGGGGATGTTCTGCTCATTTTGTGCTGCAACCTACTTCTGGGCATCATCTTTTCAAGATAGAAGGAAAGAAAGTAGGAAGGAAGGAAGCCACAAGCATTTATTAAGTGCCTACTATGTACTAAGCACTATGCTAAATGCTTTATAAATATTATATCATTTGATCAGTTCAACAGCCTTGGAAGAGAGTTGCTATTATTATCCCCATTTTCCTCTTGAAGAAACCCAGAGGTTAAGTATTTGTCCATATAGCTGGTGAATGTCTGAGGTTGGATTTGAAGCCAGTTTCAGATTTTCAGATGTGAGCTGCCCTGTCCACTCATGACTTCTATATATGTAACCCTTATGTGTGTATCCTGGCCATATAAATATCCCAATAGGAACTGCACATCTTCTCTGGCCATAGATGTGTTTTCTATGAATACTTGTCATCATGCATAGAAATTTACTCCAGACCTGGTGCTTTCTTCATTGACTACATCACTTTGTGCAGGGTTGCCTGCTGGTCATCTCCGCTTCTGTCTGCTACTATACAGTGACCAGCAAGCCTCTCTTTGATAGGCATAGGTTAATAGTTCTTTAGTTATAACAAAGGTTACGTAGTTATATGCTATGTAACACTATCTAAAGGGTAGTTGAAAAAAGGAGAGGCAAGAAGAATAGTCCCACAATGAGATGATGTCTTTTAACTACCTATATCTTGTCCTGAATTGAAATCAATTGTTCCAGACAGTTGGGTTAACATTTTCTTGTAATTTCTGTTTAGTTTCTTATAGGAATTCTGTGCCCCCCCCAAAAAAAATCCATTTTTATGCATTCTGCCAAAGAAACCTTGTTTGGAGTCTGGCTACTAAGCCCACTTTATTTCAAGATCCTCTTATTTTGTGACCCAGAAAATAAAGCTAAATGAAAGAATAAAAATTATTATACTTTACTCTCCTAATCCACATTATTTCTTTTTTAAAAAACTATTTATTTTTAATATACATTGCTTCATGAATCATGTTGGGAGAGAAAAATCAGAACAAAAGAAAAAAAAAACATGGGAGAGAAAAAAAAGGCAGAAAAAAGAAGAGAACATAGCATGTGTTGATTTACATTCAATTTCCATAATTCTTTTTCTGAATGCAGATGGAATTTTCTGTCCAAAGTCTATTGGGATTGCTTTATATCACTGAACCATTGAGAAGAACTAAGTCTTTCATGGCTGATCATCGCACATTCTTGCTGTTATTGTGTACAATGTATTCCTGGTTTTGCTTGTTTTTCTCAGCATCAGTTCATGTAAATCTTTCCAGGTCTTTCTAAAATCTGCTTGTTCATTATTTTTATAGAATAATTATGTTCCATTATCTTCATATACTGCAATTTGTTCAGCCATTCTCCAATTGGTGGGTATCTACTAATTTTCCAATTCTTTGCTATCTCAAAAAGAGCTGTTATAAACATTTTTGCCCATGTGGATCTTTTCTCTCCTTTATAATTTCTTTGGGATATAAACCCAGTAGTAGCACTGCTAGGACAAAGATTATGCACATTTTGATAGCCCTTTGAGCATAATTCCAAATTGCTCTCTAGAATGTTGGATCATTTCACAATTCCACCAACAATGTATCAGTGTCCCAGTTTTCCCATATTCCCTCCAACATTTATTATTATTTTTTCCTGTCATTTTAGCCAATCTGAGAGGTGTGAGGTGGTACCTCAGAGTTGTTTTAATTTGCATTTCTCTAATCAATAGTGATTTAGAATGTGAAAATTATTTGTCCATATCCTTTGACCATTTATCAGTTGGGGAATGGATTGTACTCTTATAAATTTGACACAATTCTTTATATATTTTAGAAATGGGACCTTTATAAGAAACATTGGCTGTGAAGAATTTTTTTCATCTTTGCATTTCCCTTTTAATCTTGTTTCTGTTGGTTTTGCTTGTGCAAAACCTTTTTAGTTTAATGTAATCAAAGTTGTCCATTTTGCCTTTCATAATGTTTTCTAGTTCTTTTTTGGTCATAAATTCTTCCCTTATCCAAAGATCTGTTAGGTAAATTATCTCTTGCTCTCTAAATTTGTTTATGGTATCATTCTTTATGCCCAAGTCACATACCCATTTTGATATTATTTCAGTATAAGGTGTGAGATGTAGGTCTATGCTGAGTTTCTGACATTATTTTTCAGTTTTCTCAGCAATTTTTGTCAAATAGTGAGTTCTTATTCCAGAAGCTGGAGTTTGGGGGTTTATCAAATACTAGATTATTGTAGGTCTTGATTATTGTGTCATATGTATCTAATCTATTCCACTGTCCACATTCTTTCTTGTATCATATATATTTGTCAACAGCAAAAACCAAACCAAACCAAATCCCCCAAATCTTCTGGATTTTATGTTTTATTATGATCAGGTTAAAACTTCAATGTGTCCTTATATATAAATGAGAAAATTTAGCCTCAGAGACATTTTAACATATCCAGAGTCACACAAATAGTAGCACTGGGATACAAGCCCTTTAACTCCAAATGAAACTTCTCAAAGCATAATGAAGAGTTTCTATTAGAGAGAGAATATTATTGGTGACACTTAGCACTCAATTGCACAATTCTTTTGTTGTGTTTGTAATATTCAAATATTCAAGCTCACTAATAAACAAATACTATTGAGGCACCTTTTTTTTTTCTCCTTGATTAATTGCTTCCCTACCTACCCATCATCTATCATATTGAATAAAATAAGAAAGTAAAAGGCCAGGGATCAGCAGGTAGGGTGGCTATTGCTTATTGTTCTCAGAGGGAGCAGAAGAAGTACTGTGCTAAGTGGTAAAAACTATATATACATAAGTTAATTTGATAAGAATCTATGGAGACCTTCCAGAGAAAACTGGGACAGCAGAAAAATAGCCTCAGAGGGTAACAACACTGCAAATCCAACTTAACTGACAGCTAAGTCAGATCTGCATGACCACAGCATGGTGCCAGATTGGGAAGGACTGGAATCTTGATATGTATAATGGGGGGGCTTGGAGGGACCAGATGAACTGGGGTCCCTGAGACCTTTGTGTCCTTCTAATGATGTATTGCTATTGACCACCTATCTCATCATCCAAGTCCAAAGTCAGAATACTGTCCAGTGGCTAGCAAATACAAAAGTAGGGTAGGAGAAATTACTCTGTAAAAAGAGGTAAGAACCATCCCAGACAGAGATTTACTTTGCACTAGGGCAAATAAAATTATCATGTGGTTAAGGAGTTCTAGATCTTAGCTAGGAAGAGACACTGCTTCTGGGGTTACCAGGACTCTCTTATTATATTGTAAAGCTAAGGGGCATAGGGACCTAAAGGAATAATTATGGGAGGCGAAGAGTCCATTTTGTGATAGAGCCAATGGATTCTAGACTCATTCATTTTGAATTTATTCAAGAAATAAATATTTTGAATAATTGGCACAACTCTCATATTGGCACTTAGACCTAGAGTGTTATATTTTACTGATTGGTTGGGCAAAGTAGAAACCACAAAACTTTCAATGACCCTTGACGACTGTAAGTAAAAAAAGTATTGTAATTAAAAAAAATACTATAGTAATTTGGAAATTCTGGCTTCTAGTCAATTGCTTGTTTGGAGATGCATAATTAAGGGGAAGGTAGATCATCCCAATGATCTGAGCTTGGAATAGTTTAAATTATGCTAAAACATGAGGTAATTAAGACCTAGGAAGTAGTATATATCTATATGTAATACATATACTGGTTTAACAGCTGAAAGCTTATTCAAGTGATCTGGGACATGATAAACGCAGATTTGGAAGACTGGAGATAAGTAGATATAGGGTAGTAATATTTGGGAGGATTTCATTGAATGGGGTTGCTATTTAAATGCTTACATGTCCAAAGTAAATGTTCACGAATGCTCCACCACTGGAGAAGAACACAAAAATAAAGTTGGCAGACACACACAACCTATAACAAAAGTTAATATAAGATGCTTCCTGGACTTCATGATTCATGCAAGATGAAACCCAGAGCAGAATGGATACTGAGAAAAAGAAAAAATGGATGCATTGTCTAGAAATCATGAGATGCTATTAACCAAGTCTAATCTTGCCACTGTAGGTAGCCAAATGTTTCAGCCGCTGGCAAATATGTCTTGTTTTAAAATTCAGATATAGCAGATTTCCTGGTGAGAAGAATAGACCCCATATTATGGTGGCAGATTAACTATCCAAGTCTTCTTTTGTTGTGGAGGGGGAAGAGATTTGTTTTGATTATTGACACTTAGGATTGGTATTTGTATTCCCAAAATGCTGAATTTGGGCAGAATCAACCTCTGGGAGTTAACAGTGATTGATATATTGCTTGAGAATTCCATACTTTATAGCTTCCCATCAAGGATTTCAATTTATCATTAACGAAGTCTAAGAGTGGTACAGGAACACGGAATAAACTGGACTTTAAGCATACCATATCACTCTAGAGCAGCTGGCATTATAGAATGCTGGAATGGGCTGCTAAAATCTCAAATAAAATGTTTTTTTAGGCGGTCAAGACCTATGAGGCTGGGAAAGCATTTTACAGGTGCTAGTTTATGCCCTTAATCAGCAGTCATTATGTGACTGCTCTCCTTTCCTGGGCCACATGGGTCTTAGAATCAAAGTGTGGAGAATAAAGGGCAAATAACTAAGAGGTAGAACAAGCATTAAAGACTAAAGAATTCTTCAGAATTTCTTGATTTCCACAACTCTTTCCCTTTGGCATGCCTAGCAAGCCATTCTTGTGCAGAAAGAGATTGGAAGAAGACCCCAGAGTTTGGGATACCTAGACTATGCAGCAGATTTATGGGAAGTAATATCGATGTTGATGATGTTGTGCTGTATAAATAATTGTAATGTATTAGGTACTCTGTTGTAGTAAAATGGGCAAAAGAAGAAGAAGACCATATAAAGCTCACTGCAGAGACCTAAGGTGCCTAAATATAGCAATGAGAAAGAAAAGGGAGGATATGGAGGCTATCTGTGCCCACAATAATTAAATGCTGTTAGAATGCTAAGTTTATGTTGTGGGTAATATCTAAGATTGATTAGCAGTTCTGCATTCATAATGTAATGTCTGATTATTTTGCTTTATAATGTCCTTGATCATGTATAATGTTTGATGTTTATGATAAGTGAGGGCGGAATGTATTGAGTAGATAAACTTCCTTGTGACATGAAGTGCTTATGAAGTACATTCTACAGTTGCTATGCTGGTAACATATAAATATTCAGTTTGGTTGGTGGGGAGTCCCAGCCAAGCTTGTCCCCCCTTCAACCCAATTCACCATTGTAGATTAGTGATTGGCCAGAATTTCCTCAGTAAAGATCTTCACAAGCATAGCATGCACTGTGTGTCAGGAAATGATTAGAACTCAATGTTTCAAAGGACAAACTGGAAGATATTAAAGCCACTGGGAAGAACTTAGCTCTAGCATGGCCTAGTGAATGTATTCAGTTAGAGGTCATCAGCCTGTGTAAAACATATGAGAACCAGCCAAGCCAAAGCCAATTGTGCCTCAAGAAAAGAGACGACTAGAGAGAGAATATGGAACTCTGAAAAGAGTGCTGAGCATCATAGGGCCTAAGTTCATATCTCTTCTTAGCTGCTTACTCTCTATATTACCTTGGAAAAAAATCACTAAATCACTTTGAACCTAAGTCTCCTTTTCAATAAAAGTAAGAGGTTGGATTAAAGGCCAAGGGTCTTAAATGGACTTGTCAAAACCTCTGAGTAAGACCTGAACCAGGTTAAAAACAATTGGGAAATGTTTAACAAAATAAGTAAAATAAAACTATAATTCAATGTAAAGTTAATTTGTGATTTTCTAAGTCAATATGCACCCAAAGGGATCCATTTCTATTTGTTTGACAACTGGACTAGATGACTAATTCTTTGAGTCTTTGAGTATAGGAAGGCTGATAGAAATCTTAGCTAGGGAACTAAGCAAGAAGCCACCAGCCTTAGTGTGAGAACATTCGCCTTGCAAAGCTACATGTTACATAGCAATAGTTCTTTGAGGCTAATTTACTTTTGCAATTTGAAAGCTAATTTAATTATTTTAAAATTCAATTATTTATTTAAATTATTAAAAAATGTAAATAAGAATGAATGAAGCAAACTTGAAATGGAGCAACCAGTGTTGAAAACAACACAGAAAAATAACAGCACCTTTTGGGAATTTATGGTAGAAACAGCAGACCACTATAGCACTAATGGTAGAGAAAGACTGATGAGATGAGGATCTCATTTGAAAGAGGAGATATTCAATTATCAATGAGCCACAAATCCTGGTGTGAAGGTCCACACTTAGATCTTGCCCCTACCAGGAGCCCCATTTAGAACTATGCTGTAAGTTTCATCAACTATATAACTAGGTGATGTGGTGAGTGAAATGCTTGAGTGGGAATCAAAAACACCTTCATTCAAATCTTGTCTCTGACATTTATGCACAATATGCTCCTAGGCAAGTCACTAAATCTCTCTGAGTCTCAGTTTCCTCATCTGAAAAATGAAGCTAATAATGGCTCTACATCATAGAGTTGTTGTGAGGATCAAATGAGATAAGACATGTATTGCAAACCTTAAATGCCATATAAATGCTTTTGTTATTGCTATTATAGTTTTTGAAGAGAGCTGATTTGCTAGAAGAGTAAAGAGGTTCTTGAACTTCTAGAAAAATTCAAGTTCTTTTCAACTAGAGGTCTCACCCATTGAGTAGAGTAGAGGATTAAAATTTTAGGAGGAAGGTTGAGACCTATTTAAGTAGGTGAGGCTTCTTTAGTTTCTCTCTCTCTCTCTCTCTGTCTCTCACACCCTCTCTCTCTCTGTCTCTCTGTCTCTCTCTGTCTCTCTCTCTCTCTCTCTCTCTCTTTCTCTCTCTCTCTCACACACTCTCACTATCTCTCTCTCTTTCCCCTTTCTGTCTCTTTCTCTCTCTTTCTCTCCCCTCTCCCCATTTCTTCCTCCTTAATCACCAATTCTATTTGCCAGATTTCACTGGATAGTTGAAGAACTGCCTTTGAGACAAGGTATTAAACTTCTTTCTGATTCTTGAAAGAACTGTGAAAAGTGGCTGGAAGTTATGGGGAGCTTGATTCTAGTGCAATCTAAGTAAGAACTTCCTAACAATCAGAGCTGTTCCAGAATGGAATATAGTCTGCCTCATGAAGTGGTAAATTTCCTATTATTTGAGGTGTTCCAGCAGAGATTGAAAGACCACTTGTTAAGGATTTGGACTAGATAGCATCTGAAGTTCTTTCTCATTGTAACTCTCTGACTTGGAGTGTTGATAATCACCCCTTATATGCTATACATTTTGTCTCAACTCCAATCAAAGTCCATCAGTCTGAACAGCAGGGTCTTGTAGTACTGCTTCTTTGTGTGCACTTTAATGTGGGCTGTGAGCTTAGGCTGCTACAGGGAAATGCTTTAGTGCCCTTGCTGCAGCAGAGTGACCCTGACTTTGCTGTGTATTTGCAGGTGCTTTTAGGTCAAAGGTCTTATCACACTCTGGGTTCAGGAAGGGTTTCTTCTCTGTGTATAGTAATATAACATTCAGATTACAGTGTTTGGTGATGCTTTTGCCACATTCACTGTAGGAAAATGACATATCCCCACTGTGCAGGAGGGAGCTGATGGACTTCAATTGGCTTTCATTTAAGTCTTGTCATACTCAAGGCACTGGAAGGGTAACTTCATTATTTGTAGGTGCTGGTGCCTGGACAGTTGATCATTCTGGCCATAGTTCTTGACACACTCAGTGTAGAAGGTTTGTTTCTCTCTGTACATCTTGATTTTATTATTTAAGATTTTGTGGGGGTATAACTCTTGTTATATTCATTGGAGTGGAATGTTAAGGATTAAGATGAATTTTGATTTTCAAATAAATAGTTTCCCTGCTCTATAGAATTTAAAGATCTGGAATTCTCAGAAAACAGTTGCCCCTGTGAGTTCTTCAAATCAAGATCCTCTCCAACACTGGAACCAATGGCCAGTTCTATTGTCTCTAAGTGTCCTGATCTCTGAAAATGGCTCTTCCCCTTGTTCAGACTGAATATTCAAATCTGATTTGGGAATGGCATAGCCCCGCGAGACCAAAATTTTATAATTGCTATTCATTTTATCTTTTGTAAAGTGTCTTTAGCTATTTCTCCATAGTTCTCCACTCTTGCTCTGTGAAATATTTGATCACATCATCAAATGTTACAGACACCAGAACAGGAGTCCCTGGACCCATGGCCTTCTTATAATATATAAAATAAGGCAATCCCATATACATGTATATGTATGATATATAAGATGTGTAATTTATTAGTAAGTAAATATATATATATATATGTAATAGGAGTTCATGCTCAAAGTGTTTTCATTGATAATTTTGTGCTTAAAAATATTTGGAAACCACTGTATTTAGAGAATAAAGAAGAGAAGGGCAAAGAGATGACCTTTCCCTGTAGCCCATGAGGCAAGTACCTCAGCTGCAGCCCGAGTCTAGCACTTGGGGCTTTGAGGATGCACTATCAGAAATTGAATCCAGCCAGCACCCTGGAAAGCACTGAAGTAGTGCCCAACAGAGAGAGCTGTAGTTGGTGATAAATAACCATTATGGCTGCCGTGCCATTAGTGAAAATTCATGTCATTGCTTCATAGAAACTAAATTGTGTCCAGACCAACAAAACACTGTTATAACACTCCATCTGGCATGAAAAAATACAGAAGTTTATAATGTAGTTTTAACTTCTATTTGTTGAGAGAACTTATGAGAAGCTGTATTTGTCTCATATATTTATATTTGTGGGTTTTATTTCCCTGTGAGCCAGCTATTGACTCAACAAAGTAGCAAGGAGTATTGGACTTGGAAATAGAAGAGTCCTTAGTTTGAATCCTGTTTTTGATTTTTATAAGCTGTGTGTCACTGAAAAAGTCATTTAATCACTTTTGAAGTTCAATTTCCAAAAAGACTTTTAGTTTCTACCTTACCAGGTTTTTTTTTTTTTTAGGAAGATCAAATGAGATGATGTAAGTAAAGAGCTTTTCATTATTGTTGTTATGATTACTATGTTCCACATTCCCAGATTGCACCTTCAGTTCCTGGGAGAAATGGATCCTTGATTTAGAACTAGAAGACCACTAGTCCACCCCCTCATTTTATAGATGAGAAAACAAAAAAGCCTAAAGAGGTAAAATGGCTTGCCCAAATTTACACAAGTAATCAGTGGCAGAATCAAACTTTGAACCTCTATGCTCTCACTCAAAATTTAACAGATTTTCCTCTGTACCACATTGGGAGACTGAGAGGAAATAATATAGAATGATGAGTAAAACATTCCCAAATAGGTTCAATTATAGGTATAGTTGTCACCCTGGACAAAATCTTGTACTACTTCAGATTTATAAATGGAATGAGATACACCAAAAGCCTCTCTTCCTCTTACCACCTTATATCTGACTGTACTAGTCTGTGATCCTAAGGATCATTTACCATTGTTAAAGTTAAACTGTGATAATAACAACAAATATCTGAAAGACATGGCACATTAAAATTATCATTATCTATTAGCACAGTAAGTCAAATTATTATTATTATTTTTAATCAGGTTAGTTTTCTATTTAATTTGGCATAGCTGAGAGTCTAGTAAATGGGACATTGGAAATTAAGATTCTATGTAGAAATAAACTGTAAGGTTTTAGAGTTTGGAGAAGTCTTGACAATTATCTATTCCAAATCTCTTACTTCAAAAATAAGGATATGAGTCAGATAAACAAAATGACTTTTCCAAAGTCACATGGCCAGTTAGAACCAAGACAAAACCAAGGGGTTTTTGTGGTTGTTGTTGTTTGACTTCCTGGGCCTTATTTTAAAGGAGAAAGTTTTTGCTTTCTAAAATCTTCCACCTTTTTCATAAAAATGTTGCTGAATCATTCACACGTTACCTCACTCACATGTGAGGAGCCTGAAACTGAGAGAGATAACTAATTTGTCCAGGTCATAAGAGAGGAAGTAACAAACCCAGGCATTGAATGGATCCTCTCACTCAAAATTAAGCATATTTTAGATAAAGCCAGTTACTTGTCTAATTGATTGCCAAATCATTTCAGAATCCCTATTTTTCTTTTCATTTACCACCGCCTTCTTTCCAGGCTTTTGCACCTCTCACCTGCACTATTGCTTGAGTTTCCTAATTGGTCTCTCTGTCTCAGATCTCTTTTCTCTCTTAAACATCTTCCACAGAGCTATCAAGGAGATTTTTCTTGAGTGCTGGACTCACCCTTTCATTCCCCTACTCAATAAATTCCAATGACTCCCTATTGTCTCTATTGCAATGTTTTCTGTTTCTGTTTTCTTGGGGTCTCTGGGGGCAGCCTTCCTTTCAGTTCAGTAATCACCACTTGAGTAGCCAGGGGTAAAACCCAAATCCTTTATTATCTCTTTCAAAATCTTGTCTCCTTTCCTGGGGCCCGGTTAGCTTTCTGAGAGGCCTTATCTCTCTTCTTGATTCTGAGAGCTTGAGCTCCCGCTTGTCTTTTCTGCCCTCTGAATCTCTCAGAATTGAATCCTGGCTGAGGCTCCTAGCTTATATGTTCTACACTGAGTATAAACCAATCATTACATCACTAGGAAACCATTATTTGTTGTAGGATTAAATCAATGCTAAACTAGATTTAACCATTGTCTCCTCAATTCCATTTAGGAACTTGAAACAAGGTACTTGTTTCAAGTTCTGGCCCATAACACTCTATGATAAATTATTTAGTTTTGTTTTATCTTTTAATATTTTTTATGAGTTGACCTGAACTACCTTTCCAACCTTACTCTTCTTCTTGCACTTTCAAATTGTGTCTTTTTTCTGTTCCTCATACTTGATACTAATGTCTTGAAAATATCCCCCCTTCATCTCTGCCTCCTAGAATAGTATTGTTTCCGTCAAAACTCTGCTCATGACATTTCCAAAATAAGGCATATCCTGACCCCCCCCTCCCAGACTGTTAATGCCTCCTTCCTCAATTTCACATGTATTGATTACAAGCTCCCTGAAGCTTTCTTTTTTCTATTTTCCTTTTCTTTTTTCTCACTCAGTAGTGTCTTATTTCTCCAAACACACCTAAAGATAATTTTCAAAATCCAATCCTACAAGACTTCACATTTCAACTCCCTCTCCCTTTCTCCCTCACCTATGCCCTTACCAAGTAGCAGTGGATCTGATTTAGTCTATATATGCACAATACTTCCAAACATACCTCCATGCCAGTCATGTTGGGCAAGAAAAATCAGACCCAAAGGGAAAAGAACTATGAGGAAGAATTTTTTTTTTTAAAGTGAAAATACCATCCATATCTAGATCTACATCATGTCTCCATAGTTCCCTCCCTGGTTACAGATGGTATTTTCCATCCCAAATCCACTGAAACTGTCTTGAATCACTGTACTACTAGAACTATCATAGTTGATCATCACATAATTTTGCTGTTATTATGTTCATTGTTTTCCTGGTTCTGTTCAATTTACTCAACACTAATTTATGTAAATCTTTCCAGGATTTTCTGAAATCAGAGTATTTCCTTCTTTAGTCTAAAAATCCTTAATTTTTTTAGTTGATGCTCAGATGTCATGAGCTCAAGACCTTTGAGCAACTTGGTTGTTCTCTGAATTTCCAGTTCATCAATACCTAAAATTGAACACAATAATCTAGATGTTATATGATCTAGGCAAAATACAAAGGTAATATCATTTCTTAAGTTCTTGAAAGTTATGGTTATGTATCTCTTAATATACTGATTTAGGTACAAGTTGTCTCTTTCAATCTCTCTCTCTCTCTCTGTCTCTCTCTGTCTCTGTCTCTGTCTCTCTGTCTGTCTCTATCTCTGTCATCTCTGTCTCTCTCTGTCTCTCTGTCTCTCTCTGTCTCTCTCTGTCTCTGTCTCTGTCTGTCTGTCTCTATCTCTGTCATCTCTGTCTCTCTCTTGCTGTCTCTGTCTCTGTCTCTCTGTCTCTCTCTTGCTGTCTCTGTCTCTCTCACTCTCTCACTCTCTCTCTCTGTCTCTCTCTGTCTCTGTCTCTCTGTCTCTGTGTCTCTGTCTCTGTCTCTGTCTCTCTCTCTCTGTCTCTGTCTCTCTCTCTCTGTCTCTCTCTCTCTGTCTCTCTCTCTCTCTCTCTTTCCCTCTCTCCCTCCCCTCACTCTCTCTTATTATCTATGTAACCATAGAATATTCAAGTTGGAAAGGCTCTTAGCACCATCTAGTCTAACTCATATTCCTAAAGGAAATAAATAAGATATGGTCATCTAGCCTCTGCTTGAAGACCTCAAATAAAGAATTTTTTCCTGAGGCGCCCATTCTACTTTTATGTAGCTCAATTATTAAGAAGTTTGTTTTTTTGTTTCCCTGAAATCAAGAGCAAATTAATCTCTTCACAATTTCCAAGCATTGTTTCTGGTTTTGCCCACTGGGGCTAAATAGAACAAGTATAATCTGTCTTCCACATGATGATTACTTAAAATGCTTGAACATAACTATCATGCCCCCCCCTTGAGGGCTTTCCATTTTCAGGCTAAATATCTCTAATTCCTTCAATTGGTACTCATATGACATGGGCTCAAGACCTTTGAACTGCCTGGTTGTTCTCTAAATGTTCTCCAGTTTATCAATATCTTTATTAAATTTTAGATACCTAAAATTGAACACAACAATCCAGATGTGATATGACCTGGGCACAATATAATGGTAATATAATTTCTTAAATTCTTGAAAGCTATGTATCTATTAACCATAAATGTATTTATTTTAAATTTTCAAACAAAATGCCATCTACCTGTTTCTTCCCCATATTCTACTTATGAAGCTGATTTTTGAACCATTTGTAAGACCCATTTATCTCTATTGAATTTCACTTTGTGAAATTCTGCCCAATGTTCTAGTGTCTAGTCTGTGAAGAGCCTTCTGGAGTGAATTCTATCATCCTGTATGTTAGTTATCTACCACAGTATTTGTTCCCTATAAATTTGATAAGCAAATTATTGAATTTTCATTACCTTAGCTATTTCCCTTTTTTGCCCAGTCTAAGGTTAACCAATGTGACAAAATTGCTTCTGTTTCTTTCTCCATTGACCTTCACCCAGATGGCTTCTGTCACACTTTTCCCATCTGGTTCTTGATTTTTTTTTTTATATGAGTATATCTTCTTAGTATAAGAAAATATTTTCTCTATCCTGTTCCTTATAAATATGGTTTATTTATCTAAAGCCATATTCCAGTCATAGATTTCATCCCACTAATCTCAGGGATACATGTAAGGCCATATTTGTCTCTTTACATTAGGACCTATAGTTTATCTTGCTTGTTTTTTAAAAAGTTCCCTGCAGTTATTGATAGACACTTTATCTTAGGGCCTATCCTATTTTTTTCTTGCTGTATTTTTGTACCTTTGTGAACTTCTGGGTATCTCTGTCATTATTCTTATTCCTTCATTGTAGGTATACTATTCTCTATGGTATCTAGCTTGGTGAATATACAAATCATTAGATTATTAAATACTTTCTACATTTTAAAGGCCTTAGGTGTTTCCCCCCCCCTTCACTTAATAAAAGACAGATAGTTGTGAGAGGAAATGTAAAAAGGTAGAATATCATATTCTGAATAGATTAATAGTCTATTATTTGTCTTTGCCTGCGGTAATTCAGAGAACTCTTCTCTTTTGAAATTTACACCAAAATTGAATATATTTACAAATGCAACTTCTTAAAAGTAGAATCATGGATATGAGGATAGAGTGATAAGCAAAAGTAGACCAGCAGATTTGCATTCCATTTGGAACCTTTGTAAATAACAAAATTGTGTACTAGCCTAAAAAAATCCCAACCCAATCCTAGCAATTTCTCTAGAGGTTTCTTGGCATAACAGTAAGAGATCTAGGGAAATTTATAATGCAGCAAGGTATGAAAAATGGAAATGAGCTTAAAGAATGAATGTGAGCAGTTAGATGGTACAGTGGATAGAGGACTAGTGCTGGAAGCAGGAGAACCTGAATTCAAATCTAGCCTCCGATACTGGACACTTAAAACACTGGTTGGATGATCTTGAGCAACTCACTTAACCCCAACTGCCCTGCAAAAAAATGAATATGAGAGGTTAGGAGAGGGGTTTTATATGAATTATTTGCTATGTTTTTCAGCTGCTTTGATACTTAATAAAGACAACTTTGAATGAAGAGAGTAAGTCATACTGGCAAGCAGAATAGGAATAAAATTAAGGGTTAATAAGATATCTATTCAAAAATCTTAACCTTACTACTCCATTTAGTAGTTCAATTAAATGATCACCTCCAAAGAATTTGTATCCTTCAGCTTTGTATGTAGTCAAAACAAAAGATACTCTTCAGATACTGTTTTGTGCCCAACAACTAAGATAGTTGAACTTGTAAAAACCAACACTGACACCCCTTTTTACATCCCTATTGCTCTCATTTGTAGCAGGTATTTAGGAACTTTTTAGTATAAGCATCTTGATGTGGTCACTCAACTTGGGGGTTTAGATTTGACGGAGTGCTAGACTTGGAGTTAACAAGATCTGTGTTTAGTTCTTACTTCTTGAAAACCTACTAGACGGTTGTATAACCATAGGCCAGTCCCTTAACCTTTCCTAGCCTAGGTTTACTCATTTATAAAATGGAGATATGTAGTGTCTATCATCCAGAGCTTTCATGAGACAAATGAGAGCATGCTTGTAAAAAGTCCTATGGAAATATTATTTATTATAATAATCAATTAAGAAGTGTTTATCAAATATCCACTATATTCTAGACACTCTGTTAGGTGCCAGGAACTATGAAAAGAAGAACAAAAATCCAACCAAACATGCTAAAAGTATATGTTTTCAAGAAACTCACAGAGGGAAACTAGCTGAGAACTGAAAAAAGCCACAGAAGTCAGGAGGCAGAGCAGAGAATGAATGGAATTGGGGGATGGAGTTTCTTGGTTGAGGAGCAGCAGCAAGATAGCCTTTACAACTGGATGGGATAAAGTGTCTGCAGATTGGAAAGGTAGGAAAGGGCCAAATTTTGAAGGACTTTAAACTTCAAACAGAGCATTTTATTTTTGCTCCTAGAGATCAATTTTGAGGAGATAGGGATTTTTCTAGAGATAGGGAACTACTGGAAGTGATTGAATGGTGTGTGTGTGTGTGTGTGTGTGTGTGTGTGAGAGAGAGAGAGAGAGAGAGAGAGAGAGAGAGGGGGAGAGAGAGAGAGAGAGAGAGACAGACAGAGAGTGTGTGTTAGACATGTGCTTTAGGAAGATCAAGGATTTAGAAGAGACCTCCAATTCCTTCATTTTAAAGAAGAAGAAACTGAGGTGCAGAGAGCAGGTAATGAGTCAATAGGACCTGGATTTGAAATCTTCTGACTTGGAAATTAATACTAATGCTACTGTACAGAGCTGCCTCTCCCATTGCTGTTTTATATTTCTGCTCTTTGGCATGAGTCCATCTTCTTTTGTCTTCTGGACTGTGACCCTCCCTTTTCATTATGTCTCTTCCAACCCATCACCAAAGCTCACACTTGGAAGGACTTTATAAACATTTGTAGAATCAAAATAAGACTATTAGAAACTACAGTAACTTATGTCACCCACACTTTAAGTAGATAACTCAGGCTTTTTTTTTTTTTTTCCCTAGTGGGAAGATCTCAGAAATCGTTTAAAA
This sequence comes from Sminthopsis crassicaudata, assembly GCF_048593235.1. Lineage (NCBI taxonomy): Eukaryota > Metazoa > Chordata > Mammalia > Dasyuromorphia > Dasyuridae > Sminthopsis > Sminthopsis crassicaudata. The sequence continues at coordinate 603,053,438 of NC_133617.1, read as the reverse complement.
GCAATGAACGCTCACATCTAACGTTAGTTTAAGTGAGTGCTTTGTAAAATATGATTTAAATCATTTCCCAATGTCATTTAGATTCTCATCCTAGGATATGGGAGTAAATGACTAGTCTAAGAAAGGGACTTCTTGCAATCGAATGCACTACATGCTTTTTACAAAGGGATTTGGATTGGCATAGTGAACATTGAATTTGATAATATAATCTAATGCATATCTGAATCAGAATCCCTTTCACAAGAAGCTGTTGGTATGGAGAAACCCATTATCTTCAAGGTATCCCATTCCATTTTTGGATAGCTGGAGTTGATCAGATGTTTTTGTTTGTTCATTTGTTTGTTTGGTAAATCAAGCCTAAATTTGCTGGTGAAGTGCCCCTATAATCTAGGCTGGTTGCTGTGCCATTTATCATTTTTATCAGTGACTTGGGGACTCTAATAGCATAAAATCTGACTCCATTCAATGATAAATGGATTCCAAAACAGTGGGGATCCAGTAGATGAAGATATTATCTGAGAAACTTGTATAGATACTTATTCCTTGCAGCATGAAGATCAACTCATATAAAAGAGTTAATGCCTACATGTAGACATAACTGATGGAAGAAATTAAATGCTATTTTTGAAGATGCATTTGGGAGCAGTTCAGTGATGGTGCAGTGCTTGGGAATCAGGAAGATTCATCTTCATAAATTCAAATTGGGTTTCAGACATTTACTAACTCTGTGACCTTAAGCAAGTCACTTAACCCTGTTTACTTCAGTTTCCTTGTTTATAAAATGAACTGGAGAAGGAAATGTCAAATTGCTTCAGTGTCTCTGCCAATAATACCCCAAATGAGGTCAGGAAGAGCTGGACAGGACTGAAACAACTGAATAATTATAACAAGATAAGGTAAATTTATTTTTAATTTAATTTTTTCAATTAATGAATGCCTGCTTTTTCTCCTTTTCACAATTGAAAGTTTGTTTTACTTAGTACTAATCCCTTCCTTAATCTTATTCTTTTATTCTCCCTTTTTCTTTCTCCGCTTTTTTTCCTATCCTATATTCAACTTGGCAGGGGTGTGTGTGTGTGTGTGTGTGTGTGTGTGTGTGTGTGTGTGTGTGTGTGTGTGTTTCCTTTAGATGAATGAGGTTCAAATGTTGCCCTAATTTTTCTTTCTTGCTAGTATACAGTTCTTCTTTTATACCATTGTATGAGATTATTTCCTCCATCATTTTCCTTCCTTTTTCTTACCTTTCTTTTAAAATATAACAGATCCAGTCCTAGCCCTTTTATTTAATTAGACTCCCTCTATGATCCGTAGTGATGATAAGGCTCTGATAGATATCATCTACCCATATTAGAATATTACAGTTTATCATTGCTTAGTCCCTTATGATTATTTACTTAATTTACATTTTTATATTTCTTTTGATGCTTATGTTTTTATTTCAAAGTTTCTATGCAACTCTGGTTTTTTCATAAGGAATGTTTGAAATTTCTTGATTTCATTAAAGATCTATTTTTCCCCACATATAGGATTAGATTTATTTTTGCTAGATAAGTCATTCTTGGTTGTAAGCCTTTTAGAAAATCATGACATCATTTTATCTTCAGTTATTTATAGTGTTTTCTTGTGAAATAGGGTGTGATGCTAACTATGGCTATTCAACACTTAAATTTTCTCTTTCTGGTTGCTTGCATTATTTTTTCTTTCACCTTGAAGTCCTGGATTTTGACTATAATATTCCTGGGAATTATTATTTTGGAGTTTCTTTTAGGAAATTGCTGGTAGATTTTTTTTTCTATTTTCACTCTGATTTGTGATTCTAAGAAATCTGGGCAATTTTTTTTAATGATTTCTTAAAATATTATGTCAAAGCTCTTTTGGGGGGGATATTGATGTGGTTAGCTTTCAGGTAGTCCAGTGAATCTTAAATTCTCTTTACTCAATCTATTTTCTAGGTGACTAGTCTGATATATCTTCTAGATTTATATTGGAGAGCTTACCTGCCTTGGTTCCATTTCCCATGCAAGGCAAATTTAGGAGGATAAGATCACTAATGATTGGGACTTTTGGAGAAAGAAGGTAGGGCCTATGATAAGTATTATGAAAGCTAAAGATAAGGAGGGAGAGCATTCCAGGGGAGGAGACAGTAAGGAGTTTGGGGAACAGATAGTAGTTTCATTTGGCTGGAATATGGAATTTATGAAGGATATTATTATGAAATAAAGCTAGGAAAAATACAGATTATGTATTTTTCTAGTTATATATGCATTTTATTCTAGAGTTAATAGATAGCTACTGAAGACTTTCCAACAATTTGTGAGGGATATAACTTCAGGAGATTATGTGCTCTATACTCTCCCCTTGCCAGAGCTTTTTTTTTTTTTAAAGTATTGTGTTTAATTCTGGATGCACAATTTAAAAAAGGCATTGATAAGCTAGAGTGTGCCTAGATGATTGCAATTAAGATCATAAAGGGCCTCAAGTCCATGATATTTAAGGATCATCTGAAGGAACAGGACGTATTAAATGCATATCTGGCAAATTAAAAGAGAAGACTTGGGAGTTGGAGGAGGAGTTGCCCCCTCTCCCAATTACCTGTGGGGAGCATGCTCACCTGAACTCTCTGTTCCTCCCACCCATCTCTATTCCTACTCTCCCCAGAAGTTGATTTGAGAGATTATTTTATTTTGTGCTATTTGCCCAGACAAACTTTATTAGTTATAGTTCTGCCCCTATAGCTTCCAGATCAATTTCCTTGATAAAAGCCATTTCCTTAAGTGAATCTCACCTTTTATTTGTTGTCAGACTCTCTTGATGATGTGCTTAGTCTTCCTGACAGTCTGCTTGAACTATTTGTCCTGGTCTGACCTGCCACCACTATTACCTTAATTCTGATTGGAGGAGAAGGAAAATGGAATAACTACCATTCCCTCTAACCTCCCACACACCTTGAGACTGCTAAGAAAAGAAGCTGAGCTAGATTCAAGACTTCCCAAGAGCCCTTGACTAAAGTGCTTGGCTAGATCTTCGGTGACATAGATACTTTCAGTGATTGTGGTTTGGGAGAAGGAGAAGAAAAAGTACTAGGACTTTGGACAGCTATAGATTGTAAGCTACTGAGAAGATGCCAATATACACTGGGAGAGTAGAGAGGACTCCATCAGAGAGTTCTATCATCAATTAATAGATCTATTTCTTTTCCTTATCCCTATTTACTATAGGAACATTTATAGAAGGAAAAAGGTAAGGGGGTGGAAAAGATATTAGTCCAAATTCCTTGGAATAATTTGAAGAGACCTAGACAAATAACCCCTAAAGGTTCTTCTCAAGGCTAATAAAACAAGCACAATTTTTGCTAATTCAATGTTTAACATTTAGAGCTTGCAGGCGCTATAATTCTGAGATATTAGCTTTAATTTGGCCAAATTTATGACCCAATAGGGTTGTATTTTTTTATTTGCTGTATGTATACTTTATGGTGTGTAGGGAAATAATTTTATAATCACTATTTACAGTATATTTATGCCATTTTATAGAACTTGGTGTATAATTTGACTACTTTAAACGATTAAGGTTTATAGGTGATATACTACTTTTTATAACATATTGTTGATCGTATCTGTGATTTATTGGTTGAATCATTGGTCAGTAAAACATCCCTTAATTATTACATTGTTCCTTTGGGGGAATACAAGCTGTTTTATGATAATCTGCTTTATGACAATTCATTTTACAATGTTATTTCTGGGAAAGGATTCCTGTGAAAATTGGGGACTGTATATAGTGCTCAATTTTAAAGTATTTTAGCAAATTTCTTCAAGTGTTGTTGAAGCATATCACTGAGGCATTTTATGGGCTTACAAATAACTAATACTATTTAAAAAACAGAATCAAAGAATAACCAGGGGGCTTTCCCAGGTTTGCAGAGTAAGATAATGATAAATTAGGAAGTAGACATTGGGCTTCTTGTTTTCATTCATAATCAATGCTGGGTGTAACAAGTCTCTGTGAGATCTATTTCTTCACTATTTATTGAAATCCTCTGTGTTTAAAGATCACTTTTTGGCTAAAGATGACTTAGATTTTTGAAGGTTAATGACTGATCTGTATGGGAAAAATACTAAATCAATGGAGAACAAGTAAGATTTAGTATAAGGAAAACATTTCAGCTCAATTTATTTCTTTTTGTTGTTCAATTGTTCTAGTTTCTTTGGCAGGAAATTTGTCTATTTTGCAGTTCACAAAAGGGGAGAGATGATCTGAACATATTCCTAATAACTCCATTATTTAGTCCATTATACTACCTACATATCTATCTATTTTTATCTATCTATCTATACATACCCATATACTCCTTTTCCCTATAAAATGATCACTAGGGTCCCTTCCAGCTCTAGGATGCTACATTTCTTTTTAATAATGCTTATCTTCTTGTGCAAAGCAACTTCTTTCAAGGACAAAATTGTGAAATCATTTGAAGCCCCCAAAAGGAAGGTAGGTCCTATTATTCTCTTCTTCCTGTTTGCCCTCATTTTGAATCAGTTATGAAAACTCCAAGGATCAACCCCCATCTGGCCTCTGGCAGGGGTACACCAACAAAGGAAGTAAACAAAAGCAGGACTGCATTCATTTCAAGCTCCATTAGGGGCAAGGGTTAGAAGAAGAAATCAATGGGAAAGATGAGACTGGCACCAAAAGAACTTCATTTCTCTGCTTCTAGGAGGGAATTAACCACAAATGACAAAGAAAAAAATTGGAAAATTTTGCCATCTTGAAAAAAAAAATTAAAAATTATACTCAACAGCCACTTTGCTGTCATTTTGCAAGTACAGCAAAAATAGATAACTGGTCATTACCTCCCTTTTCCCCTACATAGCAAAGTGAGCCATGACCTATTATTACAGCACAGGCTGTTACATATTGTGAGACCGAAATGCTTTTTATAAAATTAGAATTATCTTTTTGAGGTTGGACTAGCTACATGAATGAATAAAACACTCAATTATCAATTGATCAATATTGATGATTTGTAACTAGCCATTAGCTAGAGAATGGAAAGTAATTTTACAGTTTTGTTTTCAAAAGTTATGAAAGAGAGATAGACCTTATTTAACCCCTCTACATTCATCCACAAATAATACCTATGGCAAAATGGTTCAATTTAATGAAAAAAAAATATTAGGAATGAATGTTTTCAATTTTTAAGAACATATATGGTGAAAAGAGGCATTGAAGTAGAGTGGAAAACACAATGGGGTAGAGTGTCAACCTTCATTTAAATCCACTCTCTAATCCTTATTAGCTGTTTGACTTTGGAAAAAGAACTTGAACTCTCATTTGAATTTTCCTCATTCACAAAATTGTTGTGATAATATGTACAATGTCTTATCTCACAAGGTGGTTGCTAGAAAAGTTCTTTTTAGCTCTCTCTGTGCCTCAGTTCCTTATCCATAAAAATGGAAATAATAAAACCTATATGACATATCACTGACTTGTGAATCTCAAATAAATTTATGTATATATCTGTATATATATGTATGTTTACATATTTGCATACATGAACACATATCACTTACAAAGTTACAAAATTAAAAATCTATATAATAGTATTGTGAAGAACTAGATAAATGTAATTAAATATTATTATTATTAATATACTATTGTACAAAGTGGACTTGCTAAAAAGGTGTGGACTGATCACCTATAGTTTGTAAATTTAAATTCATGGGCAATTCTCCTAAAGGAAGGATTTTATTTGTTATCTTCTCTCTCTTAACTTTTCTTTTTATGGGCAAATATGAATATTTAGCTCAGATCTTGGCTTATCCAGAATAAATGTGTGTGTATATGTTTTTGTGTGTATATGTGTATTCATTTAGCTTAGAACATGTTTCTATGCAAATGACACATTTCCTACTGATCTTTAAATACTGTAAACCAAGAATCAGGTTTCTCAGCTTACTCATCTTTATTTCCAACCTGTCCAAAGAAGATTGCAATAGGGCATTCTTTACTTCATATCCCACCTACGTGATAGGATAGATAGAGCAGGAAACCTGGCTTCAGGAAGACTCAAGTTCTAATTTAGTTTCAAACATTTACTAAGTGAGCTTGGGAAAATCACAAAAATTTGCTTCTATTTTGTCATCTGCAAAGTGGGGATAATAATAGCACCTACCTTTTAGGATTGCTTTGAGGATATATTTGTGAAGATTTTTGCAAATTTTAAAGGACTGTATAAGTGATTTTTAAAATTATTATTTACTACAATTTTACTACTGCTACTGCCATTACTACTACTACTACTACTACTACTACTACTACTACTACTACTACTACTACTACTACTACTACTACTACTTGAATGACCCTTGTCAAATCACCTAACTTCTTTCTGCCTTAGTTACCTCTCAGGGTTGGTGTAAAGATAAAGTGAAATAATATTTGTAAATCACTTTGCAAACTCAAAGATGCTATCTAAATCCTAGCTTTAAAATAATACCACTAAGACTGTAATAAATTATAGAAAAAGGGAAAAGATCTATATATACAAAAATATTTATAGTAGCTCTTTTTGTGGTGGCAAAGAATTGAAAATTGAGGGGATGACCATTAACTTAGGAATGTCTAAACAAGTTGTGGGATGTGATTGATGTGGGATATTATTGTGCTATAAGAAATGATCAACAGACTATTTTCAGATATACCTGGTAAGACTTACATGAACAGATGCAAAGTGAAATGAGCAGAATCAGGAGAACACTACACACAGTAACAGCAATATAGTACAGTGATCAACTGTGTGTAACTGAGGTATTCTCAGTAATACAATGATCCAAGGCAATTATAAAGGACTTAAGATGGAAAAAATTCTACCCATTTCTAGAGAAATAACTGATAGAGGCTAAATTCAGAAGAATACTTTTTAAACTTTCTTGATTCTTCTTTTTTTTTTTTTTGCATATTCTTTTTCAACATGGAAAATGTTTTGCATGGATGCATGTGTATAATCTACATTAAAAAGTACTTGCCTTTTCAAGAAATAGGGAGGAGAGGGAGGAAAAGAACTTAGTAATTAAAATTTTTAAAATTGTTTTAAATTTTTGTTTACATGTAATTGAAAAAAAATAAATGTAAAAACAAAAGAAAAAATGCTAGCTACATTATTCTCTCTTCCCCACTCCACATTTTGTTGGCTTTCCTTCTTCTGTTATGCCACAGCATTGGCTTAGGAAGCCACCAGGTGGTGCCATGGAGGAAGTAGGGTCTTAGAATAAGTGTGAATTAGGGAGCAATGGATGTATGGATCCAAAGTCTGGGGATATATTCATCCAACAAGCATTTGTTAATATCTCTCATGTGCAAGGCACTGTTTTAGGAGCTAGGGATACACAAAGAAAAAAAAACCATGCAATTCCTAAGTAAGTACACAGTGAGCAAAGGATTAGGGGGGAAAAAGAATCATAATAAGAGGGATCACTAGTAGTACCTTAAAGGAAAGAATCTTGGATCTTGCCCTTTGACTTCTGTGAAACTTTTAGACTCACAAAAGCTAGTATCAATCACCAGGTAACAAAAGTTGAGATGAAAAGTAGGCACATGTCCCCAGAAATCAGTATTCTAGTCTGCACATATACCTCATCAAAGGAAAATGGTCAGCCATCATCCAAAATGGAGGGGGAAATGCAGGTTATCTGTCAGAAATCCTATTCTCTCCCTCTTTCCAGCTTTTTTCCTTAACTCTTTACTTCAAACATACGCATTTGAAACTTCTTTTGAGAAGAATTATTAAGTACTTTAAAATGACCAATTGTGTAAATCAATAACAGATGGAGAGGCAATTTTCACTACTTGTCTCTGATCTTGGTTCAACCTGAACAGTTTTATGCTTTTCTTCATCTGGTTCAGAGAGTGTTTAAATGCAAAACACATACATTGCCTATTTATTCTTAAGTATTGTAAAACCAAGAGTCAGATTCACCACTACTCTAATCTCTTTCCACAATCTCCCGAAAGGATTATTTTAAAGCAGCAGTCCATTCCCATAACAGTGTGGTATTAAGGAAATGCTCAGCTTCCCAAAGCTGCTCCTGGTATACATGTTCAAACAAAGCTACAACCCAAGTTAAAAAATAGTTATTAATCTGCTTTCTGTGTATCCAGCACAGTGCCAACCTCTGTGGGATATGAAAAAGAAGTCAAATCCACATGGTCCCTTCTCACAGATCTTTGTGATAAAAAACTTATGGGCAGATAATATGTCACATACTACACAAAGAGATGCTAGCACCCAAACCCCACATTAACTTAATGGATTCATAGAGAAAAAGGCATCATGGGGATGGGGAGGAGTTGAAGCTTTTGAGAATCATTGAAGTATAGTTGTGCCTATAAATTAATTTCCTGCTCCTCCTGAAAGATATAGAGATGATTTTGAGTACATGGTAAAGATGGAGAAAGTGAATACAACCGTGAATAGTTGGTTCCATCCATGATTCATTCATTTGTTTACTAATTTATGCTTTTTTCATTTCTACTGGCAAATCTCACAAATTGGACACTTTCTTATTACTCAATTTGCTACTACTTTGATTTAAGCCCTACCATCTCTTACCTGAACTATTATAATAGTCTGTCTGCCTCAAATCCCTCTCTTTTTCAATCTAGCTTTCATATGGTTGCTGAAGTAATTTTCCTTAAGTGCCAAATTCCCTAAGTGCAGTTTTGATCATTTCACTCTCCTATTAATCAAACTATGGTGGATCCCTATTGCACCTAGGATAAATACAAACAAACCCTCCTTTTTCCATTTCAAGCCTTTGCAACCTGCTCCCCCCCCTTGTCTACCTTTCTAGTTTTCTTATACATTACACTCCTTCTTGCACTCTATAATTTATCCAAATTGTAGTTCTTCCTGTTTTCCACACATAACACTCCATCTCTCATTTCCATGCCTTTATTTTTACTGTCTTCTTGGACTGCAGTCCCTCTTCATTCCTTTTAAAATCCCTTGTTTCTTTTATGAATCTGCTAAAGTATCATCCTCTATATGAAGTCTTTTCTGATCTCCCAGCTGCTAATGCCCTCCTCCCCAAAGCTACTTTGTACTTACTTTTTAATATATTTATATATTCACATGTCTCTCCCATTGAAGGAAAGTGCCTTGAATACACTGTTTTATTTTTGCCTTTTGTGTGCCTAGTTTTTATCAAAGTGTAGTAGGGACTTAATAAATGCTTGTGTCATGACCACAACTTTTGTGACATTTTTAACTTGAATTATTAGGGAAATAAAGATAATTAACTTTCTAACATTTTGCCAAGCTATGAAGCTAAAAATATTTCACATTACCATTATAACTTTGAAGGGTAAAGTTGCTTCTTTAGAATGTTTCTTTATAGGTTGTTAGCTTCATTTAGAACTTTAAAAAGTGCAGAAATTTTGTAGTTACAGGTTCCATTATGAACTCTGATCAGCTATCTCTCAACTGTTCACTAAAAGCATAGATAAATCAGCTAATGGAAAATAACAGCTTAGTCTGCTGATGGTAGGTCAATGTCTTAATGTATGTTATATTGTGACTATTTATTTCTATTTATTTCCCATTTCAGGTAAATTTAAAAGGAGACTAAATTACTAATCTGGGTGCTTGCCTCATAAGAATATTTGTTATGGTACAAATTTCTGAATTCTGTGTCCAAGGCCTTAGCTAGTTCAGAAATGTTAATTACTAGAAGGTTGGCCATCTGGCAACAAATTATTTTGGACAATGAAAACTAATAAAATCCATTGATTAAGGCACCGAGAGGTCACAATACACTTTGGTGAAGAAGTTAAATATATCTATGCATCGTATAATGAATGGGAAATCATCTGAATATTGATAGACTCAGGTTTATCCTAATGATCAATTATAGCAAGTATCAGGACTGAAATCTCTCTGGTATAGCTTCATTTCCTCAAGTATTTTTGTTGCCTGGTGGAGAATTTGGACTAGATTGGATAACTAGACTGAAAACAAAGGAAGTAAAGAGAGGGAAAGAGAAAGAAAGAATGAGATGGGGGAGGGAGAAAAAAAAGAAAGGAGGGAAGGAGAGAGAGTAGAAGAGAAAGAAGAAAGGAGAGAGTCTGAAGAGGGAGAGAAAGAGAAATACAAGGAGAGATAGAAAGAAAAGTAGAGAGAGGGTGGAGAATGATGTAGACTAACATACAGTGATATTGTGCAGTCCACCATCTCTTCCTTTTTCTCCCCTGAACCTAGTGAGATAATCAATAATCTATTCCAAACTTGTGAGCCACAGAGTAATCAGAATGATCTTTATTCCCATTTTGTTAAACTAATCAGTGCAGAGTAAGAAGCCATGTAGAGTACCAAAGGCAAATTGATAATCTGTGGCATTTTGAAAATGCCAGTGAACCCTAAAAATAGCTGTCAGTCTGAGCCATTTCTATGAGGAACTAAGAGTGTCTTCTCTCTCCACTGGGAGACAGGGGAATTCATTAGGAGACAAAGCAAATGTCTTTCTACTTCCAGGGGCATGAGGATGAAATGGTTTCAGACTCTAGCAGGGAGTTGAGGTGACAATATTAGTGTTGAAATAAAGCACTGATGACATACTATGTAATCCATTGTCTGGTGCTTCTGTGTCATCATATCTTTTTGAAATTTATTAAAATGTTTTTAATTATGGTATGAAATCTAAGTGAATTTTAATGATCATATCTAAATAGGAGTTTCCAAAGTGTGGAAGATAAGTCAAGAATATTGAAATAAAAAACTGAGCATATTTTGCTTTTTAAAAAAATTCTATTTTATTATTTATTTAAAATATTTTTCTTTTTAAAATTTTGAGTTTCAAATTATCTTCCTCCTTCCCTCCCAACTCTTCCTTACTCACTGAGAAGGAAGCATAATTTTATCAATTATATATATGAAATCATACAAAACATATGTCCATATTAACCATATCACAAAAATCCAAGAAAAATAAAGAAAACTATTTAGATGCAAAGTCAAGGAGTTCTCTCTCTGTAGGTAGATGACATTTTTTCATCACGAGTCCTTTGATATTGTTTTGTATCATTGTATTGATCAGAATGGCCAAATCTTCCATAATTGATGATCATTATAATATTTCTGTAACTGTGCACAATAATCTTCCAGTTCTCTTTTTATTTTGCATCTGTTTATATAGGTGTTGCTTTATTTTTTTCTAAAATCACATCCTTCATAATTTCTTACATCACAAAAGTATTACATCAAAATCATATGCTATAACTTGTTCAGCCATTCCCCAATTGATGGGAATCCTGTCAATTCCCAAATTTTGCCAACAAAAAGAGCTGCTATAAATATTTTTGTGTATATAGGTCCTTTTCTTTTTTCTTTGATCTCTTTGGGATACAGACCTAGGAGTGTTATTGCACAGCTTTGTAGCTCTTTGGACATAATTCCAAATTGTGCTTCAGAATGATTGGATAAATTCACTATTCCTTCAATAATTTGTGTTCCTATTTTTCCCTCACTCCTTCCAGGATTTGTAATTTCTGATAAATCTGAAGTGATACCTCAAAGTTGTTTTAATTTGTGTTTTTTTAATCAATAATTATTTAAAACATTTTTTCCAATGAGTATAGAGAGCTTTGATTTATTCTTTTGAAAATTGCCTGTTTATATCCTTTGATTATTTATCAGTTGAGGAATGGCTCTTATTTTAATAAATTCAACTCAGTTCATTATATGGTTTGGAAATGAGGCTTTTATCAGAGAATTTTGCTTTTTTGACATTACTTCTGTCAATGGTACCTTTTAGCAAAAGTGTAATTTCTCTCCTTACCTCTTTTGATTAGGTTTATTTTTGCTTTTGCTATGATCTGAAACCATGATTGTTACCTCTATCTTTTTTACTTCAGCTGAAGCATAATAGGTATTTCTCTGGCCTTTTGTTTTAACTTTCTGTGTACCTTTCTGTTTCAAGTATGTCTCTTATAAACAGCATACTTCTGTTTTTTGGTTTCTATTCCATTCTGCTACCTATTTCTATTTTTTATGGGTGAGCTTATTGCATTACATTCTCATAACATTAAGCTATGATTACTGTGCATTTCTCTTCATTCTTTCTTCTGTTTATCCTTCTCTCTCTCTTTTTTATCTTGTTCCTCCTCAAAAGTCCATTTTGCTTCTGACTACTGTTTCCCTTAAGCCATCCTCTCTTTTAACATTCTCTTGGACCTGTTCCTGTCCTATATCTCTTATTCCCTTCCCACCCTATTTTCCTTTTGAGATATATTTTTATACTCAACTGATATTGTAGATATATATAATATATATGTATATATATTCTTCCTTCTTTGAATCATTCAGAAGAGAGTGAGGTTCAAACATTGTCTGCCACATTCCCCTCTCTCCCCTCAATTTTCTCTTTCATATGTGCCTTTTTATATGAGAAAAAATTTCCCTATTCTATTTCTGGTCCCCTTTCTCTCTATCACTTTCTCACTCCATTATTATTATTATTTTTAGAGATCATCTCAATATGTCCATGCCCTCTGTCTATGTAGACTCTTTCTAATTGCCATACTAATGATAAAATTCTTGGAAGTTACAAGTATTACTTTTCCATATAGGAATGTAAACAGTTTAACTTTATTGAGTTCATTATGATTACCCTTTCATGTTTATTTTTTTATGGTTCTTTTGAGACTTCATTTGAATGTCACATTTTCTATTCTGTGCTGGTCTTTCCATCAGAAAATGTTTAAAATTCTTTATTTTATTAAATATTTGTTTCCTGACCCTTGAAGATTATGCTTAGTTTTTTGGGTAGATTTTCTTGATTGTAATCCTAGATTCTTTGCCTTCTGGAATATTATATTCTAAGCTGTTCTCTCCTTCTGTGGGAGCTCCTAACTGTTATATGATCCTTACAGTGGCTCTGTGATATCTGAATTAGTAGTTCTTTCTGGCTGTTTGAAGTTTTTTTTTTTTCCTTTACTTGGAAGCTCTGGAATTTGGCTATAATATTCATCGAATCTGTCATTTTGGGAACTCTTTCAGGTGATTGGTGGATTCTTTCAATTTTTATTTTACTCTCTGGGTCTAGGATAGGCAGTTTTTCTTTAAAATTTCTTGAAAAATGATGTATTGGTTCCTTTTTCTTTTTTGAACATGGCTTTCAGGTACTCTAATAATTCCCTCTTCAATTTGTTTTCCGGGTCAGTTGTTTTTCAATGAGATATTTCACATTTTCTTCTATTTTTTCATTTTGACTTTATTTTAATGTTTCTTGATGTTTCATATAGTCATCAGCTTCCACATGCTCAGTTCTAACTTTAAAGAATTATTTTCTTCACTGAGCTTTTGTATCTTTTAAAATTTGGCTAGTTCTTCTTTTTAAGGAATTTTTTCTTCAAAGAACTTTTATTTTTAAAACATTTATTTATTTAAAACAAATATAAGATAGGAAAAAACAAAATAATAAAAACCAGAAAAAATTGTCATAAGCACAGCAGAATACAAGAGAATTCAAAATATAGAACAATAAATTTCCATTTCAGAAAGCATATATAAAATACTACACCATTTCATTCACAACTGTCTACACATACATATACATAGATATCTATAGTTATATACATATTGCACTTATACTTTCACATACATCTATGTGAGATTGTACTATTCTTGTTTGTTTTCTGAAAGTGGATAATTTCATCCTTTTTTGGTCCAAGTCTTTTCATATTTTTCTAAACCCACCAACTCATCATTTCTTACATCATAGCAATAGTTCATTCTTATATTACCTAGTTGTTTTAAATAGTTTAAAACAGTATTGTTTAATAAGGCTGACAGATAGGTCCCTGCTTTTTTTTTTTTTTTTTTTTTAACAGATTATAAACTCTCCTCTGTACTATGGAACTGTGCCCAGAACTGTGCATGGGCAATAGAGTTGCCAAACAACACCAAATGTATCCAGTGCCAGCAAAGCTCCCCTATAATGTTTCTGTCCAGTCTTCCAACCACTCTATTGTCTTTGAGCTAAGAACTCTTGAAGTTATTGCTGCTACAGTTGCCTTCCAGGTACATGGCTGGTGCTACTGCTATACTCTGCGTTGTTTTCCTTCCCTAGTATTATGGACCTCTTCTGCTGACTTCTTAATTTGTCTTAATCTGGAAAAATGTCTTACTCTGACCTTTTATTGGCTGTGACACTCCAAAATGTGATTTGAGGAATTATTTTAAAGATGTTTGGAGGGGAATGTTAGCTGAATGGCTTCCTTTAATCCACCATCTTGGTTCTGCCCCCAAAACATCATGAAAAACAGAGTAGATTTTCTAGAAGTAAAAGGAAGGTAGTGTTTGGGAGGAAGCTCCTTTTTCCTGCTTCATCAACCTATCACACAAGAAATCAGAAATCTTTTAAAATATCAAAGAAGAATAAATGTCTATTAGATATTTTAAGGCATATTTATAAAATCTCTCACATACAGTTGAAAAAGAAGAAAACTTAACTAAATCAATTGAAAATATCATTTTGATACTGACATGTAATTAATTATTGGATTTTGATCTTCACTGGACTGACCAAATTTAATTGATTTTTCATTCAGACAAGATGAGTTCAGGCTCTGATGCCAAATGCCATGTCCCAGACTCTTGATAAAGAGTAGTACTTGGTTTACTTTGAAAAGCAACTATCTTATAGATAGACTGTAATGACTGGTTCTTTTCAAATGAACTGCTTTATCTTTTCTTTTTGTATTTTTTAACTTATTATTTTTGATGGATTTATAGTTTAGAAAAGCTATCAAATTGATTATGTGAATATAAACTCTTTCTCTACTTGAATCAGTTTGATTTGAGTTCATATCTTTCTTTTTTCTTTTCCTTTTTTTACCTCTGAATACTTCAAGTTAGCAAATGGGAGAGAGTTTAACAGGTGAATTAGCAGAGGTTTTTTTTTTTTTTTTTCTTTTTTTAATCATGACTTTGGAAAATGCAGAAAATAAGCTAAGGCTAATCTCATATTATTCCTTTTCCAAAGTGAAAAATCAACTATACTTTTGTGTAAATTCTTTTGTAGCCAGGACTTTCAAGGTACTTTCCAAATGGGATTGAAGTACTTTAAAACCTGTTAAAAGCAATTTTGAAAGTCATTGTTTTAGTTTTTTGTTTTTGTTTTTGTTTTTGTTTTTATTTTATAAAAAGCAGAAGTAATATAGGAACTCAGAACTCCAGGCTTAGAAGGTTTTTTAATTAAAAATTTTTTAGAAAATTAAATTTAAATTTAAGTATCAACAAGAAATTTCATTATACAAAGAACAAAAAGGAGGATTGTATAGGAAATTATAAACATCTTTGTTCTATGTTGTTGTTGTTCAGTTTTATTCAGTTGTGTTCAATTCTTCATGATCCCTTTTAGGGTTTTCTTGGGAAAGATACTGAAGTAGTTTGCTATTTCCTATTCCAGGTCATTTTATAGATGAGAGAACTGAGGCAAACAGGGCAAAATGACTTACTTTACCAGGGTCATGGGGCTAGTAACTGTCTGAGGCTAGATTTGAATTCAGGTCTTTCTGATTACAAGGTGCCATCTATATAATGAGGAATGTCTAAACAAATTGCAGTATGTCAATATAATGGAGTACTACTGTGCTGTAATGTATATGATGAAAAGAATGGATTTAAAGTGAAGTAAATTGAGCCAAGAAAACAAATAACTAAAGTGATGTAAATAGAAATAATAATCGCCACAAAATAAACGAAGATGTTAAAAATTACAATTGTTCCCAAAGGAAAAAAATGTGAGAAAACTCCTTTCTCCATATTCTTTTGTAGAAATAGTAGGTGTGAAACATAGCACATAGTCTGATTTTTTGGATTTACAGTTTTGTAGATTTTATTCATTTCTTCCTTTTTTTTTAAATAAGTAATTCTTTCTTACAAGATATGACTCTCAAGGAGAGAGAAGGGAGCTGAATGTACAAAGAAATTTAGAGGCAATGTAGGAGAGAAAGATTTCAATAAAATATATTTAAAAATAAATGCTTATGTTTGAGCGATTCAAGTCAGAAATTGTTTTTCCTTTCTAGGAATTTTGATAATACATTCTTTGTCCTTTTCAAATCATTCTCACTCACTCATTCTGCAAGGAGAAATCTTCCCATGCCTGGGGTAGACCTTCCTTTAATTCAATGACATTTTGAGGCTTGTTGGTTATCTTCCAACTGCCAAGATGGTTTCGTTGGGATGTAGTCACTGTGTACGCTACAGCTTCTTGGAGAACTGGGGGAAAGGCAGACACCAAAAGCTGAGTTTCTAAAAAGAGCCTACCTCAGAGATGCTAGTCCTCCTGGACATTCCATGCACCCTGATGCCCCACGGGCAGCTGATGCCTTCATGAAGGAGATGCGGAGCACTTAAAGCTTTGTCAGGCATTGAGGATGTTGAGATCATAATGCATTCTGGACCATTTCCAGTCATGACTTCTTGTTGCTACTGGACTTCAAAGCAAACAAAAGTGAATCTGATGACTTGGTGCAAATCTGCCTCTCTTAAATCCAATTCACTCACAAGCCAAGGACCCTCATAATGTTGGTCCTTTTTGAAAACAGGATAAGCCTCAATAATCTCTAGAATCAGGACAGGCTAATGTTTAAGACAAAACCAATAAGCATTGGGTGTTTGACATGGGAGATAGTAAATGTCTACTCAGAGCCAGAGCAAAGATTAAATTAGTACACCAGAAGCTCCTCCCCTTCCCTACCTCCATTTTCTTGTTTATTTTATGGTATGTCTTATAATAGCATCCACTAGAGGGTTAAGGGGGCTGAGACAAATACTTTCCACTCAGGGGCCTCCAATGCCCTTTGTTCTTGAATTAATCTAAAACAGACTCCATGCTAGAGAAATTTAGACTCTATTGAGAATGGTTGGACTTCTTTTTCTCATATTCACTCTTTTATACCCCACTACCCTAGTCCCACAAAGATAATTTATTTAAAGATTATATTTTGGATTCATGTCTAGAGTCTTCCGAAGGGGAGGAGAAAAGTACTCAACATATAATATAAATCAGATATGGAACAAGTATTTACTTCATGTACTCACACATACACAAATGCCTAACAACACACTTGCAGGTAACACTGATAGAAAGACAAATTAGACATATAGCAATTATTTTACTCCACTGTGGGGTTGATGCTTAAAATTATATGAATTAATTTGTGAGATTGCTGATTAGGCATTTTGCATTTTACCTCGATTCTGTACTGTCTCCCTCAAAGTTCATATCTTTTATCACATGATAAGAGATTGAATGTGCCATCTAGCCATTGGTCATCTTCTTTAAGAAAAGCTGGAGTTAATTGTCAGGGGCTTTCTCTTTGTTTCCAATCAGCTCAATCAAATAATCCAGGATCTGTGAGATTTTTAAATTTATAAAGAGACCTTTAAGCTGAAACCCATACATCTTGGAATCCATTCTTATTCACCTAAGATTAGAAAAGAATAAATATAGAAGGGGGAGAACTAGAATTGGATTTGCTTAGTAAAACATGGGATTTAATTGACAGAGTAGAGAAAAAAGGAGATTTCCTTCCTTTATCCTCTTATTACCTTACCACCTGAAGGATTGAAAGAAAAGAAAGAGACAGAGATGGGTTTGAGGCACTTCCTTTTTAAAAGATTCACTGAATTCTCTTATTCTAAAGATGGAAACTGGGGTTATGGTCAAATACTGGGTATCATATCCAGGAGCCAGGTATGCTGGTTCCTTCCTGCCCAGCCCTCTCCCCCATTCCTAATCAGCCAGTTATCTCAGTCTTCCAGGACTCAGACCCCCAACTGCTCATTCATTCTAGGAGGTGAAAGTTTCTGTAGAGGCTCCAGCCAAATCTAGCTTGCCTCAGGTGTCCCCACTTGGTGTTTCTTCAGAGCTAGCTAGGAGATGTTTGCATTTCTCACTAGTTAATCCCAGGCCTGGGTTTTTTCTTCAGATATTCTTGGGTTGTTCCAGGAGGACCACTGTTCTGCCCCAAATTTTCTTGATTTTTCACCAGTCTGTATTTGCCCTAGGGTACAGATTTGTTCTGTTTGTGGGAAAAATCTGGAGACCTGAAAATGTAATGACCTATTCTTCCATCTTTTCAGAATCCTCTCCCATTGAATTCTTTTTCAACCTCTTCTTCTTCCTTTTTATGTTTCTTTATCCACCATGCCCCAGAAGCATTCTCATCTTGGAAGATCCCTCCACCCCAAAATCCCTTTCTTTGATTGTTCAGTTCTTACCCAAATCTCAATTTTAAGGAATATTCCAGTCCAACCATGCTCACTCTTTCATTCCTCTTAAGGATTCAATTCTGACCTCAGAAATATTACCTTAATATCTGGATGGTGTGAGACATCTAACCACTAACCAAGATAAGTTGGCTCTTCATCATGCCCTTACCTATCTATCCAACTATTCATTTACTGCAGTCAGTCTCACTACTTGAACACTATATTTAATTATGAACAAAACTTGCTGGAAGTCAGAAGCTCTGGGAAGCATTGGAGGAGAAAAATAAATAAAAATCAAATCAAATGCAGCTAAATATCAGAGTTTTATGTGAACAAATAAAACTCTTTCAAGGATAGAACAAATGTAAAATGTTTTAAAATCTCCTTTTGATTTATGGGTTTTAATTCAATAGGAAGTGCCAAGAATAAGAATTGGGCATTTTGGCAGACATGATTCAAATGAATCTAACTATCTGAACTTTTCTGTCTGTCTGTCTGTCTGTCTGTCTATCTATCTATCTATCTGTCTGTCTGTCTGTCTGTCTGTCTGTCTGTCTGTTTAGGACTCCTGATGAGGAATTTCCCCTTACAAATACAAACCTGTGTTTTTTCTGTAATTTACAGTCTTAAAGAGTTGACTAGACAGTCTTGCAAAGTGAAGTGACTTGTCTCAGGTCATGTAACAAGTGTGTTTCAGAGGCAAGACTTAAACTCAGCTTTTCCTAACTTTGAGACTAGCTTTGTCTACTCTACCGCCATTTTGTTTTAATGAATAATAGCTCACATTTTAAATAGAATTTTTAACACATCCACAAAGCACTTTAAACACATGATCTCACATGATTTACATAATAACCTTTCAAGATAGGTGACATTATTATCAGTCCCATTCTACAGGTGAGGAAACCAAAGGTCAAAGCTGCTGAATGTTTTGATCAAGGTGACACAGATAGGAAATGTCTAAGGTGGGATTTAAATTTTGATCTTCCTGAGCACACTCCTAGGGTTCTATCCATAAGTGCATAATCGGTAAATTATTTACTTTCCTTTTACTTTTTAAGGAGAACTGCTAGTCCTCCTTAACTTCAGAAAATGTTTCTAAACACACACACACACACACACACACACACACACACACACACACACACAGGCTCAGTATAACTCCAAATTATTGACCTCAATCATAAATTGAATCCACCTTTTAGAGAAAGATTTATATGTTGATTCTCTTGAAAGGTGACTTTTGAAATTCTCTTTCTCTGAAGCTGACATTAGGAAGAAGGAGGAGAGGTAGTGATATGGAAGGCTGAGCAAAGGAAATGGACAATGATGAGATGGATGATCCAGAGGAAGAAAGGACTGGGCTGACAGTGTGTGGACATGGTCACAGGGAGGTTGTTCTAATAAGCCCAAGGTGACTATGGAGATTTACTGGCCCCTAATCTGAGAAATGATGCTACTTCTATATTATTTGTATATCTGTTGAATTTAATGTACCTTTGGCATATTTCTGTTACAATAATATGAAAAACCAACACTACAGTGATGTCAGAGTATCAGCCTTGATGTCAGGATACCTGAGTCCATATACTATGTCCACATTCTCTGGCACATACTGGCTGTATGACTGTGGGCAAGTCATTAACCCCTTACTGCTCCAGATGAATGATTCTGTAATTACAGATTAGTGACATTAATCAAGTATCAGAATCTATAGGAGTTTCTATACCAAAGCATAATTAAAGACCTGTCTAGTACTGAAAAATGTATCCCCAATTTGGGAGAAATTCAAATTGTCCTGATATACCTTCCCTTGATGGGTGTCTAAATTTGCAATTGAAATGCTTTCTGAACTGCCAGTAAGGGCACTAGATCAGATGATTGAAGAACAGAGGAAGTGGGACAGATCACCAGGACAATGTGTGTGTGTGTGTGTGTGTGTGTGTGTGTACACGTGCGCGTGTTCTGTGTAGCACTCCGCCATAACAAGGAGAGAACACAGTACCCAGCTAGAGCCACTGACCACCCAAAAGTCAGTTGAGACGGAGATGTAGACTGGTGAGTCATGAATTGCTTTGTGTTGGAAGAGGCTGATGTACTTAGAGAGCCTGCCCTCAAGGAAACGAAATCAGGAAGCAACTGATAAGAAAAATAGGAGGGAGGGGGAAGTCTGAAAATACCAAAGATTTCAGGAAAAAAGGGATCTCTGAGACTTTGAACTTAAGAAGATAAGTCAACAGGAAAAAGAGTAACAATAAAAAGAAATAGGAGATATTATTCAGGAGGTTTTATATCATTTAATTTTCCTGTTTTAATTGTACATATTTAACATGTATTGGATTACTTGCCAACTCGGGGGAGAGGAGAAAGGGAGGGAAAAAAATTACAACACAGGGTTTTGTAGGGGTGAACATTAAAAATTATCCATATATATATTTTGAAAATTAAGAAGCTATAATTAAAAAAATAAAAATAAAAAATAATTTTCATGCTTTATTTAGGAAATTCTATTCAATAAGTATTTATTAAGAAGCTACTACATACCAGACACTGTGCTTTTTACTGTGTATTCAGAGCCAAAAATGAAATTGTTTGTTGCCCTCAATGAGTTTACATTCCACAGAACAGGAAAAGATCTGGGAGTGGTGATAAAGACCTAAATTTTACATACCAGTTCAGATAAAGTTAAGTCAAAAAGCATTTATTAGATATTTACCAGAGTCCAGACATAATACTGGCATATTCTTAAGTGTGCTTAGTGTAGAAAGCTGAAAGAAAGAAAATCTCTGTCCACAAGAAACTTAAATTTTAGTAGGAGAAGACAATGCATAATGGGAGGTTGAAAAGTGGCAGGGGGAGAGGGAATAAAGGTACTGAGTGAGAAATTGTAGACAGTCTTAGAGAAGAATCAGGAGTACAGCTTGGAGCAGAATAAAGAATGACTGACCGGAGCTTTTTCCTTAAAATGAAGGACCCAGCCAATGAGAGAGAAAGATTATGAAGGAAGTTAAAGCTATCTGATCTCTTGAGTGCTGGAATTCTGAGCTACAGTGGGTTACACTGATCATGATGATCTATACTGTTTGGTAATAAATAATTCAACTTCCAGGGGTGGGTTCCATTTAAAGAGAGGTGAAGCAGTTCAGTTCGAAAATGATGGAGGACACAATACTCATGCTGATCAGGTCATTCACAGACCTCATACTTCTAGCAAGATCAGGGGATGATCCTGATGATGCAGGATGATCAGGGAGAGGGGAGAACCCAAACATAGCTATCCACCTCCAGCCATAAGAACAGGAATTAAAGAAATATATGTGTATATATAGGCAGCAGGCTTATAAAATTTCCTTGTCACAGAATTGTTAGAAAACAGAACACTGGGAATTTCAACTAGCACAGAAGTCTCTCTTCTGTTATTCACCAATTTGTGACTTAAAAAAATAGGTTCTGTTAAAATTATGCCAAAAATTTGCTTATGGATGATTAAAGATGTCATAAGTTTTAATGTCTTCGTTGTTCCTATACTTTGAATTTCTTAGGGAACTCACAAAATGCAAAATATCCTTTGAAAAAGAATCTATTTCCCTACCCCCCAATTCATTCAGTAGAAATTGACTGAACACAGCTTGCTTGTTCCATCTTACCTAAAGAATTATTTTTGGTTTGAGGTCCTTGCCTGACAAATTTTTCTCAAATAAACATAACTCTTTCAGTGCAACTGAATCCTCCTGAGGGAAATGCAAGGGGATGATAGAAGTGGGAAAGATTTCTCCTACCTCATCATTTTGGCCACCAGGAGCCTGTAAGGAAAGGCTCTCTCAAGACAGAGGTCTGGCTTTAAGCCTTATGCTATCCTGAAGAAACTTCTATTTGTGGTTTTTACTTAGAAGGAAATAGAGAGGTGTGAAAGCTTCATGAAGTGATGAGAGAAATTCAGTCCCAAACCGGGAACATCTCTGAGAGGTATCTCATGTAAGGGAGGAAGTACAGAGTAGATTGTAAAGTGGAGGTAGGATCCCTGCTTGTTAGCTGTGAGATCTTGAATGAAACACTCAAGATCACCAAACCTCTATGTCCTTACCTATGGAATGGGGATAATAATTGCCCTGGATTATTGTGAAGATCAAATGAAAAAACAAATATGAAAGGACTCTAGAACCTGAACTAGTCCAGTTTGAGGGATAGAAATGAAAATGGAGGGCCAAATGTCATCAATTCTATTATTTAGTTCATCTGTAATCATTGTTCTGCTGAAGATGAAAAAGTAGCTACTTCTTAGGAGCCCTCTGTTACTAGTTACTGCATCCTTTCTTCTCATTCTGCTACTGTTGCCACTTTCCCTACACTCTGCTACCGTTACCACATTCCTTTTCCCCTACTTTGCTACCATTACTTTTTTGTATCTCAGTTTACCTTGATTTTTCATGAAACATGACCAAGATGAGAGATTTGAATTTTCTCAAACAAGATTAGCTTTTACAGAAATGTTGAAATGTTATTAAATACTATAGATCATGCTACACATTTCTTGTCTTAGTATGCTGAGATTAGATATGCTTCCACAGAGAGCAAAACTCTAGTAATGGCAATGCTCTAAAAGTGTCTCCTGCCACAAGTATTTTGCCTTCTGAGTGTTCTGAGACTAGATTATTTCTGTAGGGAGCAAGGCAATAGTAACTGGAATGTTCTCAGAATGTATGTTTCTAAATACCTTGTCCTCTAAGTATATTTTATAGTTATATTGACATTTTACCCCACCCCCTTGCTGAAGGTGAGAGGTCCCCAGATCTTAGTACATTGTACAATTTTTATAAATGCATGGAACAGTTGGGCTGACTTTTTTATTTTTCTTCCTCACATTTACATTCCCATGCTCACCATGAAGAGCTTTTAGAGGAGGGAATGAGAGTACAGGAAGGAAAGAAATAGGAAGGGAATGAGGGGCAGGCAGACCTTGAGCTGCTTACAGTCTTCTGACTTTGGGTGATGGAGAACTCAACCCTTCTCTTCCTCTTCTACCCTAATTGCAGAAGTTGAAGTGACACGCCCAGGATTGAAGGTCATTTTGAACTTTATTTTATGGGCCACCATCATGAACAGGATTCATCACAGAGTGCCCAGTCTAGTGGTGCCTTTATATCCCTAGACTATTGTAACATATTTCTGAGACTGTACTAAACATATTTCCACAGTAAGAAGTAAGAGAAACTTCTAAAGCTTGTACTCTGCTGGCATAGCTTTTGAGGGTCCATAATCACCTCCACATCACCATGAAGCACTGGGATTAGAACTATAATAGGAAGAACAAAAAATAAAAGGCTCATTCTAGCATCTCCCAAGCCTATATGAATTGTCCTCTCACTTATCCCAAGCTTCTTGAGTTTCTTGATTCAAGTTTCTCCTTACAGCAACAGAGATTTTTAAAACAAAACAGCAGACCACCAGACTTGAGGTCGTATGAAAGCCCATGTGACATAAAAGCCCTGAATCCAGGCTATTTGAAAGGAAGCTGGGACAATTTGCTCCTTCTAATAGTTTTCTTTCCTTTGAGTTTGTATATATGGACAAAAGATCTCTTTTTTCCATGAAACTCAACTACAAGTATATAATAAGGCTGATTGAATCTTGCCCATTGCTGCCCATTGTGGACTTTGAAGCCTGATACTATTTTGATCCTTCAGTGCACAATGCTAAGATTCTGTGCCCTTGGAGCTAGATGGACATCTTTAGAGCATTATTTAATCATTGGAAAAAGAGGAATACCGTGCATCCTAAAAAGATCCAGTGCTTAAACCCTAAATTAAAGACATGAGTAGCTGATGTAAAAATCAATTACTGTGGGTTTCGATGTCTGCAATCCTAGAGAAACAAATGGCAAACCAAGTCTGTCTATAATGCTGAGCAAATTGATCTCTACATTTTCCTCTGATGTAGGAAAGTGTGGAGAGTGTTATTAGAAGAGAGAGATTAAAAATAACCATGCAGGCAGCTTTCTAATTTGAAAAATGGACAGAGTGAGGCAGTGCTCCAGCCTTTTCCAAGTAGAGTGCTGAGACAAGTGGGTAGACTGAAGAAGCATATGTGACCCACAACTTAGAGGCATTCATAGAATCATAAGCTATTAGATCTGGAAAATATCTTAGAAATGATCCTATTCAACCACTTCATTTTACAGATGAGAAAATGAAGTTTCAAAAAGCTGATTTGACTTACACTGATTCACACATATAATTATAACCATACTATTACTTAGCCCTTTAAAAAGGCAACTGACAAACTCACCAGTCAGCTTTCTGATACATGTAAGGTCTTAGATTCTTAAGGAGCTGGGCTTCTGAAGGCTTCTTTAGTCTTAGCCCCTCTCTTGGTTTAGTCCCAGTTCTAAATACTTGTTTCCTCCTGACCTGATAGTCATGTGGGACTTTATAAACAACCCATAGGACCTCTTATAACCTCATTTCAATATTTCAAAGGTCTCCAATCTCACTCTCATGAGTTCACAATGTCTCTGATTTATTGTGAATGAAAATCTTTATCTACTTCCCCTCACCCCCAAATCATCTGCTCATCAACTTTCTGGTAAGGTACATCTCTGAACTTAACTAGGCTGGGTATTGAATGGTAGATTTCTCCCTAGACTGCTACTTGAGGTCATTTCATTTGGGTAGGACATGACAGAGTTTACACTTCACTTATAGAGTATTTGAAAATTTAGGTTCAACACTATTTATGATGAGATAGGAGAATTAAATTTTAGTGGCTTTAAATAAACAGAGTTAAATATGTATTTGCTGGATATTCTGTTGCCCTAATTGATTTATATCCTTTAAGCAAAAGCGATCAATCAATATGAATTTATTAAGAATCTACTATGTGCCAGACTCCCTTCTTGGATCACTGCCTTGTCATGATAATTCAATGAAATCTATGAGCTATGCTGTGCAGGGTTACCCAAGACAGACAGGTCATAGTGGAGAGTTCTGTCAAAAATATGATCGACCAGAGAAGGAAATGGCAAACCATGCTAGTAACTTTGTCAAGAAAACCCTATAGAGAGTATTAAAATGTTAAAAGATATGTCACTGGAAGATGAGCCCCTCAGGATGAGGGCTTGGTATGCTATAATCCATTGGGTCATAAAGAGTTGGAGACAACTGAATGAGTGGACAACAATGAAGTGCCAGACACTGTGACATGCTACAAATATGCAAATGTATCATTATATTTGTAGCTCATTTCAATTCAATGAACACTTATTAAGCACCTAATATGTACAAGGCATGATGATAAGCACTGGAGAAAGAAAGATTAACACAATATACTCTCATTTTTAGAATAACTCATTCTATTAGAAGGATATAGAACTCAGAAAAATACATTGTTTAAGTATTTACAGAGTAATTTTTATGGGAACATTTTAACAATTGAGGAAAATTAGGAAAGGCTTCCTATAGGAGGCACACTTGAGCTAAGCCTTGAAGGGAGATGTAAATTCCAAGAATCTGAGGTGAGTACAATCTAGGGAAAAGATATATAAATTGTGAGAAACATGGGAAGAGGATATGAAATGCCAAGCTGGGAGGGGAGTCTAGCTGGAACCTAAGGTGTTTGGAGAAGAGTTATGTAAAATAAATCTAAGTAGTTAGATGGCAAAGTAGAGAGAGGGCTAAACTTGGTCGGGCAGACCTGAGTTCAAATCCAGTTTCAGGTGCTGACTAGCTGTGTGATCCTGTCCAAGCCATTAACCTCTGTTTTCCTGTTTCTTCAATTATCAAATGGTGTTACTAATAGCACCTATCTCTCAGAGTTATGAGGATTCATTGATAATATTTGTAAAGCTCTTAATGCAGTCCCTGGTACAGAGGAGACACTAAATAAATGCTTTTCCCTTTCCTGGAAAAGTAGGCTGGAGCCAGATTGGTGAAGAGATTTATATACCAAGATGAGGAACATTTATCTTAGATGCAAGAATGGGATGTGGAAGGTTCTCGAATAAGACAATAGTATGATTGGATTTGTGCTCCAGGAAGATTATTTTGGAAACTATGTGGAGTATGGTTTAGGAAGAGCAGAAACTGGAAACTGGGAGGGGGAGGGGGTGTATTTAGGAGGGTATTTCAATAGCAAAGAGGAGAAATCATGAGATTTGAGCCAGTGAGAAGTCTATGTGAATGAGGAGAGGGGTATATGTGAGAGAACTGGAAGTAGAAGCAACAAGATTTTGCAATTGATTGGATTTTCAGGAGAAAGGAGAGGAAAGAGTGCCTTTAAATTGTGAAGCTCTGCTACTAGAAGGGAGGAGATAAACTAAAGTTAATAAAATGTGGTATTTATCGTCATTTCTGTAAAAAGTTTGGCAGCAAGCCTTGGGTCAGGAATATGGCTGCCTATTATGTCATTGTTTTTATGGAGAAATCAGATTTGACTTATAATCTTTAAACCTACAGGGCCTTTATCAGGAATTTAACCCACCCTAAGTTCAAGGACTGCTTGCATTAAATGGCCTCCCAGTGGCCTAAAATGGTCAAGGCATCTTTATAAGCTCCATGTTATGGGGGATTAAGCCAGATGCTTAATGGTTTTTTCCTTAATAACAACCTAGATTTTTCACCTTGGCAATTATATTTTAGGAAGAGTTGGGCAGAAGACTTCCCTTCCTCTTCCCCTTCCC
This sequence comes from Sminthopsis crassicaudata, assembly GCF_048593235.1. Classification (NCBI taxonomy): domain Eukaryota; kingdom Metazoa; phylum Chordata; class Mammalia; order Dasyuromorphia; family Dasyuridae; genus Sminthopsis; species Sminthopsis crassicaudata. Next base: position 603,026,484 of record NC_133617.1, on the reverse strand, counting down.
CTCTCCTGTTTATAACCAATATATTTGTCAGAAGCCAAACAAGAATTTGAACTCAAATCAGGCTTCTTGGCAGTATTAATATACCTGTGAGGGATCCCAGTCAGAATAATTGGCTGAAACAAAGATCATATAAATGCCAGGAACTCTCCAAAAATGCCTAGATCTCAATTATTTTTAATTTAAATATTTGAGTACTGCTTTAATCTGTTCTGTAAAAGGCAGAAAAAAAATCTAAAAGTGATGATAAAAACTCACATGAATGTTAAAAGGACATGTGAATGTAATTAGAGAATTAGCATATATGAAGTTAGAGGCAGAAGTCCAATATACAAAAGTAACATGTATGGTTAAGAGAAGGCATTAGACTTCAAGTGATGGAAAAGACCCAACTTGAAGCCTGAATAGCTAGGCTGGAGTTCCAGACTTATTATTTTTTAGCTGTGTGATTTTGTGTAAGTCAAAGATCTCTAGCTATCAGTTTAGTCGTTTGTGAAATAAATATGTACACAACAACTATTTTTATGATGGAGGATAACTTGGACTATAGGAATTATTCCAAGAATCCTGTTCCTGGAGCTTCCTTGGAAACTTCTAGGGATCCCAGGACAATGTGAAATAACATCTAGTGTATAATGGAGATAAAGAATTCTCTGGCTCTGTAGTACAGCAGCTCTAAAAAGACTTGGCTTTTGGCAGAACTTGAATAATCCTGCCCTCAGTGATATGGGGAGGGCAGGGTACAGTTAGTTAAAAGCAGAGACAGATTTCCACTGGATCTCTTTGGCATCCCCTATTTCTTGTAGTATCATGTAACTTTGAGACTTTCTCTCTCTCTGTCTCTGTCTCTCTCTCTCCCTGTCTCTCTCTGTCTCTCTCTCTGTCTCTCGGTGTGTGTATCTCTCTGTCGTTCTGTATCCCTCTGTCGCTCTGTCTCTCTGTCTCTCTCTCTCTCTCTCTTGCTCTGTCTCTGTATTTCTGTTTGTTTTTGTCTGTCTCTGTCTCTCTTTGTCTCTCTCTGTGTGTATGTCTCTCTCTGTGTGTGTCTGTCTCTCTGTGTCTATCTGTCTCTGTCTCTGTCTTTCTCTCTTTCTCTGTAGGTACTGGGAAGATCTGAACCTTTTCCACTCCAGCAAAGTGGTGACCATGGCCATTTGACAGATAAAGCAAAGAACTCAACTTGGGATCTTATACCTGAGTTCTTGGCTGTTTGTTTTTCATTTTATTTCCTTTCCTGAGCTTTGGTGAATGAAAATCCTAAAATGAATGTTTCTAGGCTTGGAGGCAACCTTCTGAGTATGAATGTTTCTTTTGGTTGGATCTGAATGGTGGCAAAGGAAATAGTTTCTAGTAATGATTTCTTCTTTCTCTTGGAGATTCTGACTATCAACAAAACAACTGGCTCAAACCTGGCCTGTTTACAGAAAGGCATTTACTAGCACAGTGCAGAGTCAAGGTGAAATATAAAGCGCCTCTTCAGTAGTGCCTTAAACTGTTTTATATTTAGATGGTTTTTAACAATTCACCTTTTGACCGGGCATAACATTAACTATTACAGTTGCTTGTTTAGGTTGAGTCATATTGCTGATATTTTTGAGAACATTTTATGTTTTATCATTATTTGTAGGGAATAAATATTTTTTCTGTATCTGATTCACATTGTACATCAAGTAAATTTCTATTTCTCCTTTTGGGGAAATCCTAGATGTGAGCTTTGGACAATTTACTCCGAGAGCACTGAGGTTGGGGATTAATAGTCCACAGAGTCAGAGAGTTAATTATTAAGCTTCAAAGAGTAGGGATTAAGAATCCCAAGAGGGGAATCGAATCTTTCTTATTAGAAATCAGACCTTCCTTGAATATGATCTGACTACATACCTGTTCCAGAGCAGAAGAGTCCCTTCATAGTTTCCCCAGCCTTAGGGCTTAAAAATGATTTCTCCATGTTAGATTTGTATGACCCATTTTATGAAATTGTTGTGAAGAGCAAATATGGGTTGAATTAGATACTCCATGATATCCCTTTGAGATATATATGTTAAAGTACTTTTTCAATGGTAAAGCACGATAGAAATATGAATTTTAAAAATGTCTATATAATACACATCAGGAGGCATACAAATGTATATATGTATTATTCTTCATATATGAAATGAATTTTATTGATTTACCATCATGGGACAAATCATTTGAGCAACTTTTCTAGAAAAGGGAGGTAAAATCTGGCAATTTATTCTCACTCTTTTTCAGGGTTGTTTCTGTGGGATACATTTGATGGCTGGTGATGGCTGGTAGGATTTAGGGTTTTAGTCACAGATAAAGGAGGGGAATGAAATTGATAAGATTGTATGAAATAGTGAGGTGGGTTAGTGGCCAGAGTGCTGGGCTTGAAGTCAAGAAGACTTAAGTTCAAAAATGGCAGCAGACACTTAATAGTTGTATAATTTTAGGCAATTTATTTAACTTCATTTAAATGGAGATAATAGCATTTGGGGTTGATGTGAACCTCAAATGAATTAATATTTAAGAAGGGCTATATAAATATTATTATTATTAATTATTTTAGTGTTACTAGGAGATTGAACCAATGATCAGGGCCTTTTAGGGACTCTCATTAACTAAGTTAAAACACATATGAGTGTGAAAACATGCTAAATGCACACTTTAAAATTTCTTTCCTTTATTCAACAAGCATATAATAAGTACAGAGAATAGAATAGACTCTTATCAAGGTACTATAAATCTCATCATCCAGTCAACTTTGGTATTCTCACCTTATCCATACTCTGGAGGACAGAGCCATTAACTTCAAAACTTCTATTGAAGGACAGGGCCCAGATGAGCCATTCTTTATTTCCTACCCTGCTTCATGCTTTAGGACTTCTTTGTACTTCTCCTTCATGCTCTTATGAATATCTTTTCCCCATCCCCTTCCCTGCCTTTTTGGGGTTCCTTTTGTATATTTTCTTCTCTCATTACATTCATTTTTCTTCCCTACAATTTTTTTTTTAACCTTTCAGGTAAGTCACTATGCATTCTCATTTTTCTGTCTTTCACAATCATATCTCAACCAGTCACAAAACATTTCTGCTTTAATTGCTTTTTTACTTCTTGCCTTCCTCCTTAATTGACCTCTAGGAAAATCTTTTCCTCTTCCTTTTGTTTTCCATTATCCTCACAGTCTTTCCTTACTTTCTCTCTCTTCCTCTCTTTTTAATTTTGATCCTTATTTTATCTTGAGCCAAAAACAGGATCTTAATCATGCAGTCATGATTAAGATAAGCTTAAGAGTGCTAGAAAGGAAAAAAAAAAGTATGAACTTTGAAAAGAAACATGGAAATCAATCTCTAAGGCTCTCACCAGTACCCAGAATTTTACTTTAGAATCTTTGCAAAAAATTTTCATCTTACTTTAGATGGAGCTTGAAGTAAAGTAGGTCTGCAAATTATGGCCTAGCAGCCCAAATCTAGCCCACTGCCTGCTTCTTTCTTCTTGCTTTCTTTTTAATAAGCTTAGATTTTTTTCTTTTACATTTTAAAATACAATTTTATTGTATTTAAAAAATTTTAAAAACATTCTTAGCTCTCTGGCAATACAAAGTAAAGTTGCAGGTTAAATTTGGCTCTCAAGAGGCAGCTAGGTGGTACAGTGATAGAGCATAGCCCTGAAGTCAGGAGGACTTGAATTCAAATGTAATGTTAGACACTTAGCACTTCCTAGCTGTGTGATCCTGGGCAAGTCACTTAACCCCAATTGCTTCAGCAGAAAAAAAATTTGGCTCTCAAGATATAGTTTGTATTATATGGAGTTAGAATAGCTAAATTCTATATTTGGTGAGTTATTTACTCTTGAGGCCTCATTTTCCACATTTATAAGCTGAAGGTATTAGGCTAGCTAATCTCAAGTTTTATTGTTCTCTTTCAGCTCTTAAATCTATTGCTAATTAAAAATTTCTGTTTATTAAGCATTAGTATTCAAGATAAAAATAATTTCCAATTTAATTTTAAATATTTTAATTTACTCTAATGGATATTATTATTTTTAACTATTTTTCATTGTAGATGAACAGCCACATATGGACTTTTTGCGGATCATCTTGCGAACCTAATTATCTTTTACATTTAACATCTTTTGTAAGAACCTGCACCTACAAGAAAATTTTTGGAATTCAATTCAGGATATCGGAATTGAAAAGTATCAGTCTAACTTACATAGGAAGGCTCTGGACAATATTCCTGACATATTTTTATCCAGCTTCTACTGGACAGTTTCAATGGCAGCATCCTTTTGTATATCTTTAGATGCAAAAAAAATTTTCCTTATGCTAAGCCTAAGTCTGCTATGCAGAATCCACCCATATTCTATTTCTGCCTCTGGAATCAAAGAAAACAAATATAATCTCTTCCATTTGACAGCTCTTCAAAAATTTGAAGATAGATATTATTTCCTCACTAAATCTTCTTCATGTTAAACATTTTTATTTCCTTCAAGTGAACCTCATATTTTATGGCTTTCTATCCCCTTACCATTCTGGTCACTGTCTTTTGGATACACTTTGATTTGTCCTTCCTAAAATGGAGTATTAAGAACTGAACATAATAGTCTGGATAATAGTCTAAGTAAGGCAGAATATACTTGGATGGGTCACTTACCACATTCTGAATACTATGCTACCAAAACCTCACAAGCTTTTTTTGGGCTGTTATGTTGACTCATATTGAGTTTCCTGTCCACTCAAATCCATAGATCTGTTTTACACAAGTTATAGTCGTAGTTCTGTCATCTTTCACTTATTTGATTGACTTTTTAAATCCCAATTGCAAATCTTTCCTATTATTTTTTGCCTTTATCAATTCAGTTCATTACTCTAGTCTTTTGAGATCCTATTCCATCCTTTCTGTCATAGAACATATTAACTCTCCTTTCTAGCTTTATGTCTTCTTCAGATTTGATAAAGCCTTCTATGTCTTTATCCAAATTATTGATAAAAAGTATTGAAAAACAAAAGGCCAGGGACAGATTCCCAAAGGACTGCACTCTAGAAACTTTTTCCAAATTAGCAATGACTCATTACTGACTGTTTTTTGGATAGGTCATCAATCAGCAACAAATCCATCTAACAATAGTTTGAAAGTATTGAACATTTTGCTTAAATTTAGGCACTATGTATGACATTTACCTGATCTACTATTTTATTAAACTCTATCAGAAAAGAGAATTAGGTTAGCATAGTGTAACTTGTTACTGAAAACCCTTGCTGGCCCATTTGTAAATATGGAACTTCCTATGTAATATACACACATTTCAATTCTAGAAATATTTAATCATCTATTATGTGCAAGTCACTTTAATCAACCAACAAAGATTTATTAAATATCTATTATGTGCCAGGTAGTTGGCTAGATGGTAAGATAAGACAACGACCCCTCAAAAAACCAAAACCCGCAACCCCCAACATTTTCTGTTCTTAAAGTAAGCTCTTTAAGCTCTTCTATTGCAGGAAAAATAAAAGTAATCCTTATTCTCAAAGATTTTGCATTCTTCTGGCTATAATGTTATTGTTCAGTCTTGGGGTTTTCTTGGCAAAGATATTGGAGTGGTTTGCCATTTCCTTCTCCAGCTCATTTGGCAGATAAAGTAACTGAGGCAAACAGGGTCAAGTGACTTGTCCAGGGTCACACAGCTACTAAGTGTCTCAGGCCAGATTTGAACTTAGGAAGATAAATTTTCCTGACTCCATTAATGAATTTTCCAGGCATCATCTAGCTGCATATATGTAGATAGATACTGAGAAAGAGATAAATATTGCTTTATAGAAAATAGTTACACATGTGTATTGCTATTAAGTTAGCCAATGTTGTTGACTTCAAAAAAAAAGCAGGAAGAAAAGAATAGAAAAAACGAACTAGGGATACTGATTTTCCATAATAAAACTCGATAGAGTGAATTTAATAATGCCCTGTGAGAGTTTACTAAAAAATAAGCTCTTCCAGAAACTCTCCTAGTTGAACATCTTACCCAGAAGCATCAGTTATACTACACTTGATGAGAATATCTTCTGGATTATAATGCCTATCTCCCAGAAGATTTGAAAGATCATTTTCTTCAGCAATCACTGCACTCGAATCAGACAATGCACATTCAGACATTCTTTATCAAATGGCCCTAACTCCCCATAATCAACAGTTTTTTGAGACTCTAAGTATATCTTGCTTATAGATACAGAAGAAAGTAAAGTTAAAAAAAATGTTTTTTTATTAAGAAAAAGGAAGAATTTTTTTTACACCATCAGCTTTTCATCTCTTGGATCCAAGATTCAAAGACAGAGATGTGAGTGATGATGGCATTACTATTGCTTTGGACTGAATTAGAAAACAATCTCAAATGCTGATGAAATCACAGGGCCATCAGAATATAAGTACTAAATAAGCAGCACACTTTCGACTTAATGATGGAAAGGTGCATTCAAGTGTTACAGAATAAAGAATGCTTTCAAGGTGTTTGGCAGTTCAAGGAAAGGAGCCTGGGATTTAGCTATATATATATATATATATTTTTTTTTTCCCTACAAAGAGAATCTTCAGACCTGTGCACAGCATAACCACAGCATAACCATCTTCTTGCTTGCTTTTCTTTACTTATCCTCAACTATCTATTGAACCTCATGAAATAAATTATTATGTGTTTGGAAATACTGATACCAAATCAAGAAATAAACTAATATGTAAGAAGGTAGCAGAAAAGCTTGTTTCAATTCGGGAAAGTTTGCTTTTTAAAGAATTCATGGTGACTGTGTGATCCATTAGAAAGAATTGTATGTCAGGTTTCAGTTTCTGTCCTGTCATTGTTCAGCTGTGTGGTCTTGGACAAGTCTCTTAGCCTTAGTTTTCTCATATGTCAAATGAATATGATAGATTAGATGATTTACAAGGTAAACTTCCACCTTTAAAAGTTTTATGAATAATCCTTTTCACATGATCTTTGCCTATTGAATATACAATATTGAAAGATTCTAATTTAGCTTAATTTATTTTTTCATGAATCTTGATATACTATGGGTCAAATGCTACCCCTAGAAACACAACTATATTGAGTCAAAATCTGATATGGAATATCTAGCTTTTTAAAAACATTTTTATTGAAATATTTTGTTTTCATATCACTTCTGCTTCTGAATGTCCCTCTTCCCTTTCCTACTGAGTGAGCCATCTCTCATAATAAAGATTTTAAAAGAAAGAAGGGGAAAAGCTGGTCAGCAGAATTGAACAGCCCAATTAACTTTTAGGATGATGTTAAAGGCTATCCCCCCAGCTAGGACATAGAATGTTAGCAATGAAGAAGATTTTAGAGTGTATCTGGTGTAATTCTTTTCTTTTGCAGACGAAGGAGCTGAAATCCAGAGAGAAGTGGCTCACTGAGCATTACATTCTGAGTAAGGATTTGATATGTCAGATGACTCCATATCAGTGCTCTTTCTACTGTATCACTGACTTGTCCCAAGTTGTATGTTCTGAAGGCAAGAATCATGGTTTAATTATTTTTTGTATCTCTCTCTTGCTCTCCTCTAGTACCATACTTTTTTTTTTTAAACATAACAGGTATATAATAAATGGTTATTGATGCCTATCACTTGGGAGAATCATGAGCATATTATGGTGAATATAATGGAATACTATTGTGACACAAAAAATGACTAAAGCAATGATTTCAATGAAACCTGGGAAGATTTGTATGAAATAATGTACAATCAAGTGAGTAGAACATAGAGAACAATTAAGTGCTATATTGACAGTATTGTAAAAAGAAAACAAAACAAAACACCACATACATATGCACAAAAACAAAACAAAAACCAGAGGACTAATGATGGTTTGCCTCCTATGTTATGACACAGGGTTCATAGAAAATCAGACAAATATTTTTTGGATGAGACCATTGCAATGATTTATTTTGTTTTATTATTCATATCTGTTATAAATATTTTGTTTTTCATTTTTTCCCTCAATCATGGGAGAAAGGAAAGAAGTAAGAAAGAAAAAATCAGTTTTTGTTGATTAAAAAAATAAAACCTAATTAAAAAAATTAGTTGAGTGCCTGAATGATTATGGTAAATGAGAAGCAGCATCAGAATCAGAATCCTTGTTTCTTTAACACAACTCAAGATTAGCCAGGATCTTTTCCTAGTGGAGTACACTCTCTTTTTCCTGCCCACCCATCCTACTGTGAAAGTAATCTTCCTTTATACACAGAAGTAATCAAATTACTCCATTGCACAAAAACTTTCAAAGGCTGTTCTTTATTTGCCAGATAACAACTGATTTCCAATGACAAGTTAGTCCTATTTCCTTTTTTATGTCCAGTTCTGGCTATTTTGAGCTCATTATCCATCATTAGTGTTTGTTAGAGAAGCATGCACCCATAGACCAGTTCAATAGGCTGCCCATCTAACAGTATATCATAATCTAAATAATATGCATTTTTCATTCATTTGGGTTTTTCCATATGGAGAGTTGGGTTGAACTCTTGAGTGATTACATATAACATTCAAAAGTCTTTTTAGAGTTTTGGGACTTGATAAAATAGCATAATGTCCCTTGGGTCCTAAATAGAGAATTCTCACTACATATGAGAAACCCTGGTTGATTTACAATCTCATGAATGTGGCAGTTTCTTCATATAAAATTATTGATATTTTTAGTTTTTATACCACTTTCATTTCAAATATATCCTTCCTTTCTCCCTTTTCCTGAGAGCCATCTCTGTAACAAAGAATAAAAAAGAGAGAAAGAAAAAAAATCTGTTCAGAATAACTAACATTTCATCTTAGTGGCACTGGGTTACCATCTTCATTGTGAAAGAAGTTCATCCATCAATGAAATCAAGGCTTCATTGAAATATTGAATCTAGGGTAGGAGAGCTGAGCTCATATTGGATCTTCAATAAGCCTAACAACAGGTTTGGTAAGAGTTGATGCTAGTTGCCTAGGTTGCCACACAAAGAAGGGCAAATTGAGAGAATTTTAAAAAAATATTACTTTTTAAAAATAAATGAGCATATAACAATGGACTCAAATATTTTGAAAACTTTGGTCCCTTGCTATTTATAGGTAAAAATATCCTGATTTCCCCAGTTCTTTGTAGGTGATGAATAATGTGAATCACAATTTGAGCCCCTACCAATATATTACTCAATATAACCAGATCATACAAAAATTACCAATCTAATTGGAAATACATTTAGTCAAGTCAAAAATAATATAAATAAAATGAAATCAGATCTCTGCCCATGTACAAAAACAGATTCAATCTCTTACACTTCTTGGTGGTGGATGGGGGTGAATAGGGGAAGAAACCTTTCAGAGAAAACTTCTCAGCCATTGGTGAATCTATATCTTTACAAGTGGATAAACAGGCTGAGGAAACTTTAAATTATCCTGTCTCTTTAAAACATGGTTTTCAGCACATAGCATGGAAATTTACTGCAGTCCTTTGGGAATGAATTTACCTTGGTTTTGACTCCAGGCTTCTAGTTCCCTCCTCATGAAGTTTATCTCTTGGATTCCTGGCTCTTAAGTATAACTGAAGTTCCAGTATCTCCTGTTTAGTAGACCATGTCCTTCACATCTGAATGCTCCTGTTTCTCTCTCTGCTCACAGCTGCTCAGGAATACCCTAAAGCTCTCCTTTTCATATGCTTCCCCCTTCTCTTATTTCTTCCTATTTGTTAAGTGGCTCCCTCCTATTTTATTTCTTTTCTAAGTTTATGCCTCCTGACATAATCTCTCCACAAGGACCCATGGGAGTTTTCTTCAGTGGGAAACATCTTTTTTTTTGTCTTTTAATTGTGTGCATTTGAGACTGTGCTGGAAAGCTCACATTAAGGGTAAAGACAATCTTTGCCCATATAACACATGTATTATGAATATCTTCTCTCTCCCCACCTCACTCCCAATTTTTTTCTATGGCACACAGATTTTAATTTTGTGATGAGTCAAGTTGCATATGTTATATTGAAGACTCAAAGCCTCTGATGATGGTAAGTAGAAAACAATCATTCCAATCTTTAAATCTCGACTAGGGAAAAACAAATGTTTTGTTTTGGTTCTATCTGGTTACATCTAAAGTTATTTCAGTTTTAGAGATGGATGACTGAGATTCCAACCTGATTTCTTTTACTGATTTTTTTGAATTTTTATATTTGTTCAAAACTCCACAACAAACTCATACTATAATAGGAGTTCTTAACTCTGTATGTGTGATAGCATGAAGCAACTGATAATTGCATGAATTCAAGCATCAACCTCTTTCCCACTTTGAGGATGTCAAAGGCAACAAATACAAAGAGACAGAGAAAGCAGGATGCCATACCAATCTAACACCTGCCCCAAATCCTAGTCTCTTCTTGCTTCTGTCTGCTGCCTATGGGAACATCAGAATGGGAGGGAGACCTTATTAGATACATTGGCAGCCAATTCCTGATTCCCAGATGAATTGTCTGGCTTTCCTGATGGGGAGCAACAGTCATTCATCTGGAAAATTCAGTGGTTTTGGTCACAAGGTGAGTAGGAGATGAAGGGCTATCTGACTGTAGATAAATCAGTGCAAATCTTTCCCTGCAAATGGAAAAACAAATCTGAACTCAAGCTTTATAGTAGGTCAATAGCAAGGTTACTTTCACATATAAAAGACTGCAGAGTATTATTTACATGTTCCTATGTCCCAGTTATGAGTGGTGTAACTAATTTTCTCTGCCAGATGCAAAACGCGTCTCTTTACTCCATAGTCCTACCACATATATTTTATTTGTTTTTGTACTGTCATTTCCTTTCAACTAATTTAGAGCAAGTACTCAATCTAAAAAAAAAAAAAAGCCCAACATAAACATTTATTAAGCACCTAGCCAACCAAGAGCACTCTGCAAATACCATATTAAGTAAAGGGAAAAAGCACTATATACATGATTGATAGCCCTGGTGGACAGATGGGAAACCAGGGAGTCAAAAAGATTTGGGTCCAGTCCAATCTCTGGCATCCACTAACCTCCTAAGGCCCTAGGCAAGTGCCCAAAATTATAATTAACAGAGAAGTGCCAATCAATAACTGTGGAGGGTGTTTCCACACTGGGAGTCCTTTAACTTGGTGAAATCACATGTTTGGAACAAAAAGAAGCATACACAGTGAAATGGATCTTGGATGAGGAGACCTGTGAGCTAACTCTGGCTCTGTCTTAATTGACTACATGACCTTGGCAAGCTATTTAACTAGGACCTGTGATAGGTTTTTATCTCTAAAATGAGGTGTTGGGATTAAACTATTTCTCAGCCAGCTTTCAGCTTAAAAATTATCTGTTGCTATACTATTTCTTTTACCACCCAGAGAGCCCAATATAGTGTTGGATTTTTTTTTTTTTTAGATGTTGAAATAAGTTTCCCCAAAGTAAATATTGAGTACTAGCAAGAAGTTGAAAAATGGAGGAAGCATGGGAAAGATGTCAGTGCATTCCTCAACTAAATAATAGGCCCAGGAAATGGTAGAAATAATAAAATCATTTTCAAACTGAAGAGGTTTGGGGAAACCATGGTAGTGTTTCAAACAGCCACTCTTGTTTTTCTTTGAGATGGAAAACAAAATGTACTTCTTCCTTCATTCATCACCAACTGACCAACCACCATAAGGAATCTTGGAACTTACCTAATCTTTTGTGATGAGGTATGGGAGAAAATGGGATCTGATTCCCTTGTCGGCAACTACAGGATATTGAGTCTTGAGTTCCTGACAGTAATAAATAGAATTTGCTTTTCTCCCTGATTTAAGCGGATGTAATTTGAAAGAGACATAGGCAATGGAAATCAGCTTCTGTTTAACCATCTTTTCTGCCCTCTTTTCCCCTGGGCTCCTGTAGCAGCACCTTTCAGATATCCTCTGTTCAGTTCCTCCAAAAGACAGACTCAAAAAAGTACCACTGAGAGAATTAAGCACCCAGGCAGCCGACAGTGGAGGAGGTTAACCCGCACTCCCATTGAAAACAAATTAAGGAGGAATGATTACTTGGGAGCTGAGCTGAAACTGAGAGCAGCCCCAGCAATATGTTCCTGATAACTGCATCCAGCTAAGTATAAGGTCTCCTTTGATTTTCATAGAGAAGAGCAGATTAAAAACAAACAAACTCCAAAGCCAAAAGTCCCAACTATCTGGAGAGCACAAGAGTGTGAGAAACCAAACCCATTCCCTTTTTCTCTCTTGCCACTATCTCTTGGGGCCTTGAAACTCAAATTGAGACCCAAATCCTATTTCACACCAGATTTCATGGAGATTGCTCCTGAAAGTAAAAATCCATCCACTGGTCTCTGAACATGCTCTTTAAAATGGCGCTAATGAGCTTGACTTGTTTTTCTGTAAAAGGAAGTTTTTTTCTGCTCCATCAGTTTCCAGAGTCTTTTCTCTGAGATGCACTTAGTTATAATCCACTGTGAGATATGTGGGGCTAAACCCTGGAATTCTTTAGTTAGGGCTCTCTAGATCAACCATTGATTTGATTTTTAAAAAACCATTCCTGCATCTGAGCAAAGGCATGTTTAGACATTTAATTGGCATGTAACAAGATAGCTATAACAAGTTAATTAGTTCTCAATTAAGTTGCATTTGCCATATTTCCTGAATGTGCTCTTAGCAATTAGAGGCACCTAATGAATGAACTTGCTATAGTTACTTGGCTCTTCATGATAAGCAGAAATTTGTAAATATTTTTCTATTGAACATAAGGCAAAAGTACATTGTTATCTGTGTTAGGCTTCTAAGCTCACAGAGATCTAGAGCCCAAAACAACTTCAGATTTTACTGGGCCATAGAAACAGAGTTTGAAAGTACTTTACAGGTCATCTAATTCAACTTTTTCATTTTAAAGATGAAGAAACTAAAGACCAGAAATAATATATAGTCCTCTCCCTGGAAGTGATTTGTCCAAGATCAATCAGGGTATAATAGATGACACAAAGTTACCTCATTTTCTTGGTCTATAAATGGAGATAATACTTAAAGAATGTTTGTTTTGCTGAGGCATTGGGGTTAAGTGACTTGTTCAGAATCACACAGCTAGGTAGTGTTAAGTGTCTCAGGCAGATTTGAACTCAGGTGCTCCTGACTTTAGGGCTGGTGCTCTATCCACTGCACCACCTAGCTGCCCCCAGAATGTTCTTGAGGTTATTTTGAGGATCAAATGAGATAATATATATAAAATGTTTTGCAGACTTTAACATGCAACATGGATGTCAGTTACAATTTCCTGTGTTTATGTCATCCTGAGACAACTAGCTTGGTTGTTCAATGGAACTGGCCAGTTCAATGAAAAATATAAATAAGCAAAGCCAGTTATCTGGTATCACTAAAATAAATAAGCAAAAGAAAGAAGGAAGGAAAAAAGAAAGGATGGATAGATGGAAGGAAAGAAGGAAGGAAGGAAGAAGAAAGGAAAGGAGGAAGGAAGAAAAAAAAGAAAAAATGAATTTTAACTGAATTGTTCACCTCCTGTCTGGCTATCTTTGGTGTGGGGTGGGCCCTGTCATTCTGTGGCTTTGGTAGGTAACTGAAGGTCCTGGCAAGCGGCTTATCTCTGACATAGTCATCAAACCCCACTGGGAACTAATTGCCATTTTAGTTCATTGCAGGGGATGCCTTATCAAGTTTCAGTGGCATGTTATTAGAGAAATTTTTCTGAAAGCATTATCGGAATTTTAAAGGAGAAGTAGGTTGTGCAGTTGGATGATAAGGTTAATTATTCATTTTATCTGGGTGGTTCCCTTAAGATAACATTGTTCCAAGGAGATCCAGATCGGAAGGCTGATTGGATTTACCAAGCCACTGCCAAAGGAGAGTAAAAATAAAACTGGAACTTTGGGGGAGAAAATGGAAACCCATAGAGAGGAAGGGAAAGGGTTAAACCTCTCTGAAGATCATTTAGTCAAAAGAGCTCTCGATCTTCCTCTCCTTTCCTTTCTGCCATGAGTTCACCTCTCCTTTAGCAACATCGATGATTAAAAAGCCACGTTGTGGAATCATCAGAAGGGGGGGTAGGAATTTCACAAACTAATTTGCATTTTAATGAATTTTTAATTGAACCAAAATCTGTTGTTTCTGTTTAAAGATGCAGGGCTGACTTTGTGGTCTGTGCAGCTGAGAGCCAAGTGGGATCTTAATGTGATAAAAACAATGATAAAGCTAAGCTTAATTAGGTTTGAAACCTTGTCTGGAAAGGCAGCAAAGAATATGGGAATAGCTATCTTTTGCTAGCTAGCAAGCAGTCTTTTAAGTAGATGGTTTTTGCTGGCTGAAGCCTTGCTCCTGGTGGGCATGAAAATAGGAACCAAATTACCCAGGTCTGGATGGTGGAAGTCACTCCAGCTTTAATCAATAGCTCCTCTCCCCCCTCCCTCCCAAAAAAAAAGAATGTGGCTAAACCGAACACCTTTTATATGAGGCAGAGTAGGAATTCCTACTCTCATGTTTCTTTGATTTTTGACCCTCTAGATCCCTAAGCAAGAAGAATATTTTTGCATTAAGTAAGCCTAAATATAACAAGGGGCAGGAAGGTGATAGAGTGGAAACCTGAGTTCAAATCCAGCCTTAGACATTTACTACCTGTATGAGCCTGTATGAATCATGTAGCTCTGCTTGCCTCAGTTTCTTCATCTGTAAAATGAGCTAGAGAAGGAAAAAGCAAACTACTCCAATATCTTTACCAAGAAAAGGGTTACAGAAAGGTGAACATGACTGAAACAAAAAGATTAAATAACAACAAATAACAGCAAAGGTAGCAAGAATAGCAAAAAGAACATAGTGTTGGTTCTGGAGACAAGAAACTTCTGTTCTGATCGCACCTGGGATACATACCAGTTGCATTACCATGTACAAGTTACTTAAATTCTCTGAGCCTCAGTTTCCCTAATTGTACAATGGAGATGATAAAGCTTATACTCCTTATCTCATAGGATTGTTATGAGAAAAGTGCTATGCAAACTGGAAGCAGTGTGCTATGCAAATGGAAATCACTATTAGTGATTTTTGAGTGGAATTGGACCTATATTTTCATTGGTATAGTTGGCCCATTGGTGTGGACCACGCAAGAAGGGAAGGATGGAATAGAAATTCTCTCCACTCAATGGTAATTTTAGGCATAGAAAGTTACCTGGATAACTGAAAGGTTAAGTTCCCTGGTCATATTGCCAGAGACAGGCAGAATTTGGATCAGGTATTCTTGAATCCACAACTGCCCCTTTATCCATTATGTCATACTATATATAGATTGACATAAAGTGCTAGAATTGGAATTAAGAAGTCCTATGTTTGAACAGCATCTCATGAACTAACTGACATTTACTACTATTTATTATTTTCAAACATCCCTACCTCCTCCATCTCAAGTAGAAAACAAACTCCTTAAGTGTTAGCCCATTTTTGTATTTGCATCAATAGCCCTGTTGGAGGTTCCAAGCAGTATGGATCATCAACTTAGTTGCTTTCCTTTGGATAACATTTTTTTTTTTTAAATCCTTTGGATAATCTTGATCTTATCAAAATAATTCTTAAACTACTGTACACAAAATGAAACACAATATTCCAGCTCATATCTGATAAGAGGAAAGTTCAAAGAAACTATCTATTTTTTGTTCCTGGAAGTGATTTGCCTGTTAATGTAGTCCAACATTATTTTATCTCTATTTTTTTGGTTGGCACATCACAATGGTGACTCATTTTGAGCTTGCAGTCCGCCAAACTCATCAGATCCCTCCCCCCACCCCCACTTCCTAAACAATATGCTGGCTCATTGTGCCTCTCCCATTTTTGTACTTGTAAATTTTTTTTTTCCTGAGGCAATTGGGGTTAAGTGACTTGCCCAGGGTCACATAGCTAGGAAGTGTTAAGTGTCTGAGATTTGAACTCTGGTCCTCCTGACTTTAGGACTGATGCTCTATCTATTGTACCACCTAGCTGGCCCAAAATAAATTTAATATTATCCCAGCTGAATTTAATCTTACTGCATTCAGCTTAGTGCTCTTAACCAGTCAAGATCTTTTATCTAATACTCAGTTTAGTGGCCAAAGGCTAATTTGATCAGCAATCTGACTAAGCTTTCATGGAAGTTACTGATAAAAATAATAAACAATACAGGGCCAAGGACAGATCACTGGAGCACTCCACTAGAGACTTCCTATCAGATTGACAAGGAATGATTAACAACTACTCTATTCCTAACCAATTCTGAACTCCTCTACTTGTATTACTACTTAATCCACATTTCTCCATCTTCTCCACACAAAAAAATTTATATGATATGCATTATCAAAAGCTTTGTTCATTGCTTGTTGGAGCTTAATAAATGTTTGCTGCTTGATTTTATAAGTGATTATTTCAGAAAAAAGAAAATTTTCCAGAGAGATGCCTAAAATAATAATTTCTTTCATAAGAATATTTCTAGATTTGACCCAACAAATTTATAAATTTATAAAGTTTATAAGCTCCCATTTTATAAAGAAAATGAAATCCAGAAAACTTCTGATATAACAAGCTTATTCAATTAGTGAAAAATTAATTCATAGCCTCAAAATCTAGTGTTCTTTTTGACCACATTATCCTGGAAGTTGAAATAAGTCCCAAAGGCTCTGCCTGAGCTTTACCTTTAAGGTATCACTTGCCCACTGAGGTCTGCTACCTGAATGGAGAAGCTCTCTTGAAATTGCAGCTCTTCTTTATCTTTCTCTGATATCTGTACATAATATCCTCCAGTGGTGTCTGTTTATGATAAAAGCATGTTGGTAAAAGGTCCTTGGGCATCCAGAATCTAGGACTTTGAGCATCCCGAATCACAGGTCTGTAGAGTCACAGAGCTAGAGCTTACAAGGAGTCTCAAAGCCTATCTAGTCCAACTCCTTTGTTTTACTGGAGAAGTTAAGTATGCTCATATGCCATGAGTCACACACAGAGGAATGCAGGTAAACGTTTTCTAATAAATGGACATAAATTTCATCTGGATTATTTATATTCTATCCATTAATTTCTTAAGTCTAGATAATCAACAAAACAATAAATCATACCTGGATCTGTTCACTCACCAATTTCCAAAGTGTAAATGCTTACATTGAAAGTTTAACAATTAACTCTCTCAAGCTATTTTAAGCTTACTTCAGCACATTTCTAGTTACAGAAGTAAAAATTAGAGATTGTATTTGAACCCATATGCACCAGACTTTAATATTAAACCACAGACTTCTCTTCATTCCCAGATCCAGAACCAAATTTTATTGTTGTTGTCCTTCGGTCTTGAGAAGCACTACTGACATCAGGGAGGTGCTGCTATGACATGCAGGTGAATTGGATTTAAGTGACAGAGGGCTGGGTAAGGTCACCTGTCTCACTTTTTCCTCCAGAGCCATCTGGGTCTAGTGGCCATATAGAGATTCAGACAACTGGAAATGGTCCTGGATAAAATGGGAGACCTTGGCTTTTTTAACCTAAGGTCCTCAACAGATCTCAGTTTGACTGAGGTTGCATCCTTTCAGTGATTGAGACTAGAAAAAACTAGCTCCATTCTTTTGTATGAGTAGCAGAACTTCTCACTGGACTAAATCAATGTAACTTACCAATTTCAATCTCTGTTTTATCGTGTAACCTTCCACTCATGTCACTTTAAGTCAGGAGTTTTTAACTTGGAATCTATGATTTTGAAAAAATGAATAATTCATCATAATTGGTTTCCTTTATAATCATATGCACTTTGCTTTATGTATTTAAAAATAAAAATATCCGTGGAGGGATCTCCAGGCTGCAGCAGACTGCCCCAGGACTCCATGACACAAACAAGGTGAAGAACCTTGCGTTAAAGAGAAACATTGGGTTTGAAGGCCTTAGAATCTAGCTGACAGAATTCTTGCCCTTTGTTTCAGTAGAATGGACCCTGAGACTCTGCTTTGGGGGAAGAGGGAAGGCTCTAAACATTTACCAAGCATCTTCTATGTACCAGGCTTTATGGTAAGCACTTTACAAATATTATTTCATCTGATCCTCACAACAACCCTGGGGGGGAAGGAGGTATGATTTGTCCTTCCCATTTTACAGTTGAGAAAACAGGCAGAGAGCAGTCACATAGTTAGTAGTTTTTGTTGTTGTTTTACTGACTGTGTAACCTTACCTTCCTCAGTTTCCTCATCTATAAAATGAAATAGAGGGATTAAATGACTTCAAAGGTACTTTCCAGCTCTAGCACATATGATTCTTTTCCAAATGGGATGAATAGTAGACAGGTTCTCAACAGAGAACAGGAAAATAACAGATTGTCTGAAGAGGAAATAGCCAGCCTAACACCAGAGGAGGTTTGTGGAATAATTGGTTTACTCTGTGACCAACATAAACAAAGGTTAGGTTAATATAAGGAAAGTGGGCCTTCCTCTTTCAACCACAAACTCACATGCCGACATTGTTAAAGTGGAACCAAATTCCTTGGGGGACGGCGTAATTGGCCCCGTGCCTGGGCTTTCATCTGCTTTTGAAATGAGTAGGTTGGGCCCGATGATCTCCAAGGTCCCTTTAAGCCTTGGAGAGGCAGATGGGGATAGCACTCAGGGGAAAGAAATAGGAAGGACTCATTCTCCTGATTTGCTCATCAAGTTTCCTGTCCAGAAAGGAATGCTTCTTCTCGTTAATAAAGCCTATAGAGATTTGTTCTTAATATGTCACTTCATTATACTGAGTCTCAGTTTCCTCATCTAGAAAATAGGGATATACTATCTTATATTCAAATATGTGATATTTGGACTATCCCTCCCAGGATTGTTTCAAAGACTAAATGAGATAATGGATATAAAATGCTTTATGGCCATAAAATGCTAAATAAATTTGAATTTGTACAATGTAACATGTTGCATGTTAGAAGGGTCATGTTCATCAGCCTACACATGCCCAATATTGATTCTCAAAGGAAATCCAATCAGGGGCTTAAAAAGATTTAAAAAAAAAAAACAAACTTGAAACAAAAACACTACATTTCTTACAGTGTTGGCTTTCTAAGCAGATGGAAAACTGTGTTAGAGGGAAAAATCAGATAGTACGGTTCCTGATTTGCAGTAGGATGACTTTTGTGGGGAGAGAGAGTGAATGAGAATCTTTCTTGATCTTCTTTTGAGTTAATTCTGCTTTCTAACTTCTAAGTGGAGAGGGGAAAAATTTCTCCTTTCCCTCCTGTGCTTGTTCCTTTTTTCCTATTCCTTTCCTTTTCTAGTTTAAGACTAAAATAGTGCCTGGGGGTAAAGAAGGTGGGAATTTATCTATGGTAGATTGGAAAGGGATTAAAAACCTTTAGAATTCAAAATCTAAGAATTGGAATTCTTCTAGAATATAGAATTTAGAGCTGGAGATCATGTAGAGACTTTACTGATCATCTAGTCTAACCCCTTTATTTGACAGATGAGGAAACTGAGATAGAGAGAGGTTTGCTCAAGATCAAACAGTAAGTTAAAGGTAGACTCAGGACTAGAAGCCAGTCTATTCTCAGTTCTTTGTCTATGACACAACACAGTATGTCCATAACACATCCTGACTGGTGATAATGTTGAACTGCTATTTGTTCTTTGTTTTTGAAGGGGACTAACGACATCAAAATTTTGGGGTAAAATAGTGACTTATGGGTAATAATTATTGCATGTGAACTAGATTTAAGTGAGGCAGAGGTGTCAACCTCATTATATTCCAGTCATTGAAGTTGAAGTACAGGCAAAAGTCAAGGTGACTGGCAATGACTTGGGATGCAGTGGATGACCTTGGACTTTGATGTCCAACCAAGCACTGAGCACTCCCCAGTGTCAGCTTCAGCTGCTTTTGTGGCAGTTGGAACAAATTGTTCTCATTTACCCATTCCTCCAGAGGAAGTCTGCAGCTGCTTGGGGTAGACATCCGCCTAACTCAATGATCAGTTTAAATTCTGTTGGTTAATCCTCATCTGGTTTAGCCCATGTTGGATTTACTATGCTGGGGCTGCTCCTAATATAGCTTCCTGGATCTCTAGGTGAGAATTCAGTGCCCAGTGGACGATGAAGGAGGAAGAATAGCCCTGAAAAGGACTGGGCAAGCCCTCACACCAGAGGTGCTAGTCCTTCCTGAGCAACCCATACATCTGTATATATTTGCTTTGTTGACGTTATGCAATAAATAGCCTAGTGCATTCTTTGGAGGGGATGAAAATTTCCTTGTGGTTACCAGATTGTTATGAAAAATCTCAATACTTTTTTTCTTTATGGGATGGGGACTTTTCATTCCCCTCAGTCACAGTAGAAGTCTCACAGGAGGCTCAGATACTACATGCTTGCAAATGCTAATGAAATAGATTTTATAATTGTTTTTGAGATACAAGAAGAATAAATCTATGTTGTCTTTAGACTATGCCATTTTTTTTTTTTATGAGAGGACTTGGCAATTAATGTAATATAGTAATAAGAATTGGATGCATACCAATGATAGCCTTTGTTAAAAAACAAAAAAAATAAAACAAAAAAACAACTTTTTACAAAATCAAAATCAAGTCGAGTCTAGAGGCAGTATGGTATGGTGGAAATAACATTAAACTTAGGTAACTGGGATTCAAGTTCTGATTCTAACGTGTTGGCTGTATTATTTTGGGAAATGTAGTAACTTTTCTGAACTTAGATGGTAAACTCTGATAAGAAAATTGCTTGGTAATCAAGGTTCTGTGTTGTGTTGTGTGTGTATGTATGTGTGTGTGTGTGTGTGTGTGTGTGTGTGTGTGTATACACTCTATATATATTGTATAAAATAACTTATGAAATATATTTGGAAGAGGACCTGTAGGACCCATCCTATGGAGTCTGCACAAAACTGACCTGACATTCTTTGGCTGATTGCATGTGCTGGCTCAGCAGGAAAGGACTCTAGTGCTTTTAGATAAAGAAACTATTTTTTGTGGGTCTCTTACTCCCATCACGTTGGTGATGGTGAGTCAGGGGCTGTATCAGTTAAAAAGAAAAGATGACTTCTTTATTCTCATCCTTTAGAACACTGGAAACCACAAAATGCTATATAAATCTGAGCTCATAGGAGTCTGCTGTAATAGAGAGCTAGCCCAAAGTCATAAAGATCTGAGTTCAGGTTATGTCTCTGAAATAGATTGCTTTGGAAAAGCCTGGAGAGAAAGAACTCCTTGAGACATTTTTCTGAAACATAAGGATAAGAATCAGTAGGAAGCTGCCTTTTCTTTTTAAATTGATGCAGTCTCTCCCCTGCTGCCATTATGGGACTAAGGGACCAAGAAGGGGATTGCTTCATTTTCCCAAAGCACTAAAGTCCTTCATTATTAAGCTAGATCATGTGGTTGGCCAAAAGCAGGAGAGGGAATTGATGGTCCCTATAGGCCTATCCTTGCACATGCTCCATGGGATATGGCCTCTACTACATACATCATGTTGTGCTATTATTAGCACAAATATTTATACAGTACATTCCTTACACTGATTTAGGAGGCAAAGGGGTTCCAGATTAGCAGGGGGTTATTATACACAATGAAAAAGACATACTTTACAAAATCTGTTATTTCACGGAATAGGTTTTCCTCCACAATGTAGATGGTAAATCGTGCCTTAGTAGAAGGTCTTCATGAGTTTTTCTGGCTTAAAAAACTCATCACTTGATAGTCTCTGATGATATGCTTCTTTTCACAGGTTAAGATTGGTTCCTGGATTAGAGACACTGATTCTTTACCTGGGCCCATGTTTGCAGAGCTTGTGCTCCAGAGTTATAACCTTCTGGATACTAGGGTCATCTGTAGTCTGTAGTGAGACATCCGAAAAGAAATTTGATGGAGAAGGAAACTATCACACTAAGTCAAATTACATTAAATGTACAAGAAAACATAAAATATATATCTGCTAATCTGGAGTCAAGAAAGGAGTATTGCTAGTGCCAAATGAAGAAAAAGGAGATTAGAGGGCAGGAGATCAGAATAGAGAGAGGCTACAGGTGTTAGTGGCAGCTAAGTGTTTAGAATATAGGGCCTGGAGTCAGAAAGAGTCTTTTTCTTACTAGCTGTGTGATCCTGGCAAGTCACTTAACCCAGTTTGCCTCATCTGTAAAATGAGCTGGTGAAAGAAATGGTGAACCACTCCACTATCTTTGCTAAGAAGACTCCAAATGGGCTCACAAAAAGTCAGATATGACTGAAGTGACTTAATGACAATTAGTGTTGGAGCAGAGTGGACTCCAGATCTTAGGGAAGATAATAATAATGCATATATTCTTTTAAATCCCAGGAAATAGGCATCTGGAAACTGGAGCTAGATATTGAGGCCTAGTGAAAATTATAGTTAGCATGGGTGATATGTGTGAGGGACTTAGTGTAGGGATGGGTTGGATTGCTTGAATGTCTGTGGAGTGAAGAATTCTACTTAGAGGGGGATATAGGTGTTTTATGAATAACTGATATCAGATTTCTTCCTGTTGTAATATCTGAGAGCAAGTTAGAGAGCTGGGGGAAGATTAAATGGAGGTGAGAAGGGAGTCAAGGAATTGCCACTAAAGGAAGGAAGCAGGCCAGAAATCAGAGGCTTGGGTCACTAAAGACAAACTTCATCTACTATAATTTTCCTGGGATTTGTACTGTTTACTTACAGCCACATTTGGTTGAGTGAAAGTTGTGTGCAGAGGGCATTGTTTTTGTGGTGTGAGACCTTGCATGTGAGCTGATTACAGAAACTTTGAGGTTTGAGCTCTACGACCCACATCAACACTGTTTTACATGATTTATGAAGTTTTTTTTTTGAGAATTCCTTTGGCCTACTGCTTGGAGTTTTCATTAATCAAAACATCAACCAATTCTCTCTCAGGTAGGTTTACAAATGAGGGCCATAATAGGTAGGTATAAGATTCTGAGCTGGACACCAGGAAAGTAGGATCACAGAATCATAGATACATAATAGAAAAAGGTCTCGGAGGCCCCCTGCTCTGAACTTTTCATTTTAGAGATGAAAAATTGTGGCCCAAATTCCTATGGATAGGAAGCACATAGGTGGTAAGCAGAAGAGCTGGTATTTGTACCCAGGTTCATTGCCTCCAAAATAAAAGCATTTCTTGCTACCAGAGTTCTTGTCAAATGATTACAATATCAGAAATGGATGTGGTTTTTATCAGTGGAAATAGCATTAAAGAAGATGCATGGACATCTCCTTTGCTTCTGTGCCCAAAGGAAAATGGGATCTTTCCATATGATTTGCAACTGAAATTCCCATCAAATTGTATTGTGGCACTTTTTTCCAGGGATTCTTAAGTCTTTTGAATGTCATAGACCACTTTGGCAGTTTGGTGAAGCCTATGGAATAATGTTTTTAAATGTATCCGGGGAACTGCATAGTTACAAAAAAAATGTATTTTGAAATACAATTACCAATTTTAGGTTAAGAACACCTCCTCTGATAGAATGTAAGCTTCTTGAATGCAGGGACTGTTTTGATTTTCTTTTTGCATACTTAGCACTTGGCACAGTGCTTTGCACACAGTAAATACTTAAATACTTTTTATTCCATTCTTTCAAAAATCACTATTATTTCTATTATATGTTCTGTTTTTACCCCATACTTCAATGATCTACCAATTCACATATGTTATTTGTTAGCCAGAAGGTGATCCATGTATATCCTGGAAAAAAAGGCTTGAATTGAGCATTAGGAGATGACTATTTTTCCACTAGCTGTGGAACACTTGGGAATATTTCTTAAATTTTCTGAGTCGGTTTCCCAATTTTTGCCACCCTAGCCCCTAGCTAAAACAAAAATAGAATAAATGGCGACAATTCCTCCCCCCAAACCACAAATAATTCCCAAGTCCAGGAACTGCAATTCCTACCCTGGCTGCTCCAAAGGATTTTTGTCAGGATCAGTGTTGATGATGCATATGAAAGTACTTAGGAAACCATAAAGTACTATATAAATATAAGAGTTTATTATTTCTAAAGGCAAGATGTTAGAGAGATTGCATGAGTGCACAGACAGCTTTTCCAGGTCTAATTTCTTTCCACCTGGGCAAATCCACTCCCATTGCTTTGACAGCAATTGTAAACATGCACAGTTCAAGGAAGTTAATTTCAATTCCCTCCTTATTGATCCAGCCTCCATGTTCACATATCTACATTCACTTATCATGTTACTCTTGCAAGCAGTGTGATGATCTCTCTGCTAGCTTTGACAAAGAACTCCATGTTTCAGGCCTTGAATTTCTAAAGCCCTTTTCAGTGACTCAAACAATAATAGCTGATCTTTACAGAGTACTTTCTCCACATTATCTCCTTCCAAAATTGAGTTAAGTCTTAAGGGTATTATTTCCTCATTTCCCAAATGGGTAAATTGAGACTCAGAGCATTTAAACAATTTGCTCATAGTCACAGAACTGATAAGTTCCACAGGCAAAATTCAAACTCAATTCCCTTTGAATCCAACTATTGTGCTTCTTCCAGTACATCATAGTACCAATGCCTTTAAGGACAACTAGCATTTCTGATGTGAGGAATTGCTGAGCCCTTCACAGCTGCTCATCCACTTTTGGTTTCTACTAGGTACTTGATTCTTCCTAGTGGCTCCAAGAAGCCTAACCATAAACCCTCTCAGCAGCCAGGCTAAATCAGGTCACTGATAACCTACAGGCCTCAAAAGTTAGGGGAAATGTCTACTCCAAGCATAGGAAGACTTCCCTTGCAGGAATGGACAGAAGAGAACAATTTGTTCCAACTGCCACGAAGGCAGCTGAAGCCGGCATTGGGGAGTGCTTAGAACTTGATCAGACATTGCGGGTAAAGTCATCCACTTCATTCTGGCCATCTCCAGTCATTCAGACCTTCATCTTGCACTGGACTTCCATGACTCAAGAAGAGATAGTGAGGTTGAAAACTGCCCAATTCTGTCTCACTTAAATCCAGTTCACTCACAAGTCAAGATATTGCCCTGTGATGTCATTGGTCCCCTTTGAAAAAAACAAACAACAAGTTACCAACACTTTGATTATGAATCTTGGGGGAGCTGTTACTTTTACTTGATGATAAATACCCTTTCCTCCGTGCTTAAGATATATTGGAACTTTTGATCATTCTCCTTGGGTTCTGTCCAAAGTTCTGTTCAATTCCAAAAGAGGGCTCTGTGTTGGTACATTTTATGAGAAAAAAAAATTAACACCTGATGATGATTATTGTACCTAGACTCTTAGCTGAACTCTTTCCCACAGATACAGTCATAGGTTGTCAGTTCTAGAAAGGACCTTAGAGATCAGTTAGTTGAATCCCCTTATATTACAGATGAAGAACAGATAAAGAATACAGAGAGAATGTCAGACACGATGAGGACATACAGTGAAGGACACTCTTTAAATATTGCTTCTTTCCCTTCCTTTCTACTACCTGCCAAATTCTAT
Source organism: Sminthopsis crassicaudata (assembly GCF_048593235.1). NCBI lineage: Eukaryota > Metazoa > Chordata > Mammalia > Dasyuromorphia > Dasyuridae > Sminthopsis > Sminthopsis crassicaudata. Next base: position 603,001,043 of record NC_133617.1, on the reverse strand, counting down.
TCTTTGCAAAGAATATCACTTTCAAATTTGGTGGATAGGAAAGGGACACAATTTTTAAATCTTTCTCAGGGCATAGACATATCTTGTTCCAGTCCTAGGCAGAGTGACTTCTTCATGTTCATATAACAAGATAATAGATACTGTAACAAAAAAATTAGATTTCCTATTTCTAAGGACAGTGTTCTTTCCTCTAGACTATTGCATAAGTACTTTCAACTAGGTGGTACAGGGGGCAGCTAGGCAGCACATTGGAGAGAGTACCAGACTTGGAATCAGGAAAACTTTTCCTAGTTCAAATCTAGCCTCACTTACTAGCTGTGTGATCCAGACAAGTCACTTAATTCTTTTTGCTTCAGTTTCTTCATCTATAAAATGAGCTGAATAAAGAAATGTCAAACCACTCCAATATCTTTATTAAGAAAATTTCATATGGGACCATGAAAAGTTGGACATGATTGAAATAACTGAACTACAATCGCAACCACAATCACAACAACACTATCATGGTTCAAGAATATATTGCTACTAAATAACTGGACATGTATACATATATTGTATTTAACTGATACTTTAACATGTATTGGTCAACCTGCCATCTGGAGGAGGGGGTGGGGGAAAGGAGGGGAAAAGTTGGAACAAAAGGTTTTGCAATTGTCAATGCTGAAAAATTACCCATGCATATATCTTGTAAATAAAAAAACCATAATAATAATAATAAAAGAATATATTGCTACTTGCCTGCATTTTGTTAGTATAAGACTTGAATAAATTATGGGGTTTTTTCATCCCTTCATTTTATTTCAAATTATTATTTGACACACTTACTGGAGGTCTTAGACACTATTAGATTTGACCATGCATGGTCAATATGGACCAGTGAACAAAGAAGTCACCATCTTCTCAAAAATTCCTCCATATCAGCAATATCACAAAAAATTGTCCCAAGAACCAGGAACAGAATTATTTATTTCCATTTAGAGCTGTAAAAGATATCATCTCCAGTATCTGGCCACCATGAGGCCATTATGGTCATAACAAATGACTTTTTTTTTCTCCCACATCCTTTTTCTGTCCTTTTAAAAAATCAACTGGTACCGCCTAGATATTTGTTTCTTTTATATTTTTGCTTCCTAATAAAAGAAAATCTCTCCATCACTACCTGCAGTTCTAGAAACCCACTATATGCCATTTTAAGCCAGATCCTAGATGTTCCAGTTTCAGCTTTCCCTGAGGCTTTCCTCCATTTTTGGGACTTATACCATGTAGAGCTTCTGAACATCCTAGTGTGAAATAAATGTTATCATTAATTCAACAAATACTCACAGATAGGTTTGATCCAAGAGAGATTACCACAACATTATTTAGGGCCTGTGTTAGAATACTTATAGTAATTTTTCAGAGAGAAAGAAAAATCAGTTCGCAGCTGGTAGATCTAAGTGTTTTTCTTCTCCATAAAAATGTTTAAGACATTAAAGTGACTATGATAGAATGACTTTATGGCCTGCAGTGAAGAATGAGTAAGTGAAAGATAAAGGCAGCCTGGTGGCACAGTTCATAGAGTGCCAAGTCTGAGGTCAGAAAGATTCTTCTTCCTGAATTTAAATCTGCCCTCAGGCACTTAACTAGCTGTGTGATCTTAGACAAATCATTTAATTCTGTTTGCCTCAGTTTCCTTATTTGGAAAATGAGTTGGAAAAGGAAATGGCAAACTATTCCAATAGCTTTGCCAAGAAAACCCTGGATGGGGTCAGGAAGATTTGGACTAGACTGAGAAATGGCTGTACACATACAGGTAAAATATAAGTATGTGCCACCAAATAGGTGTCTGGCTGCCCTTCCCATCACTCACTGCTGTGGGCAGACCAAGTTCATGGATACAGCTTTGGTTTATGCTTTACAAGAGGTCATACAATCACAGTATCACAGCATAGCTTCCGAACTGGAAAGGACCAGTCATCTTGTCCAAGTTCCTCATTTCATGGATAAGGAAAATGAGGTCTGAGATTAAATACCTTAATATCAATAGATATGAAGTGGCAAAGCTGGTACATGAACCCATGTTTCCTAACTCCAAATCTAGTTTTTCTAGTAGTCCATGCTGATGAAACAGAAAATAAAAATAAAACTGATATATTGGTTTAAAATTGTGCTTAGGTTTTATATTAAACACTTTGATATAAACAAGATAAATTTTTAAGATGCATATATACAGAAAGATATAGGTACATATATCTCTATATATCTGAAACATGTATCTCTTTTTATAGCTAGAAATAGACACTATCTACCTGTCTTTATCTCAAACACTTATCTAAAGCTTATTGTTTCTGTGTGCAAAGCTTTATGGTAGGAGCTTGGAATATAGAGATAAAAATGACCTAATCTCTTCTCTGTCAAGGGACTTATTTTCCATCAGGTATAAATGTTACCTTTTTGTCTTTGTGGTTGTTCAGTTGTTTTTTCATTTTTGTCCAACTCTTTGTGACCCCATTCAGGGTTTTCTTGGCAAAGATACTGGAGCTGTTTTGCCATTTCCTTCTCTACCCCGCTTTATAGATGAGAACACTGAGGCACACAGGGTCACACAGCTAGTAACTGAGACTGGATTTGAGCTTAGGTCTGACTGACTCCAAGTATGGCTATCTCCTAACCACCAACCCGCTCTCTTTAAAATAAGCTCCACTAGGGCATAGTGGAAGGAAAGGAGAGAACCAGACAAAGTGGTCTTGGAAAACATGAAGGAGAGCACCTTTTTATCTAAGTAGATCATCTGAACTGAAGGAAGATAATGTATTTGAAAATAATAGATCAGAAAGAAGAACACATGGTTGGCCAATCATAGATCTAAGTAAATCTCGAAAAAACATGTTTAGGTTTTACACTCTCCTGTGATCCTTCTCCTGAAGTGATACCAGTCAAAAGTTCAACCACAAAGAGGAGGCTTGGATCCTTCATGAAGACTTGATCGACTTCATTATTTTGCCAAGATCGACTTTTTGAGCCTTCAATTGTGTGCTAGATGTGTTTAAACTGGTTAGTTAGCTTCTTTTCTGCCTTGTTCACTTCCCAGGTTCATCTTCCCCTTAATTCTTCAAGGCATGAATGAATGAATAAATGAATGAATGAAAAAGTTTTGTTAAGTGATTGCTAAATGCAAAATACCAAGAATATAACTAGAAAAGCAGATAGTCCCTCTTCCCCTGGATTATTACATTCTGAAGTTAGAGACAACACACATATATACATCTAAAGATAGGACAGTACATATTAGGTACTAGCCAACTGGAAAACCACTCACGGGCCTTAGAGTGCAATGGCAAAGCAGATGGTGATGTTTCACTCATTAATAAAAATCTATCCATTTCTGATGTTGAACCATGTGGCAGTGCCAAGGGAATACCAATAGCTTTGACATGGACAACTTTCTTTTCCTGGTTTTTAGGCAGGGGTACAATACATATTCATTGGTACCAATTGGTCACTAATTGGGAGGGGATGTTTGGAGTACTGGTTTAACTTGCCTAGTATATGTTACCTCCTGTCTCTCAGCCTTCCTTGTTGCTTCTTCTAGGCTCATTTACCTGTCCTGTTGATTGCAGTTGTTCAGCAGAAATGACATTGGCAAGCTGGTACATGTCCAGAAGAATAGTTAACCAGGTTAATTAAAAGACTGTCTTTTGTACCAACTATATATATAATAGCTCAATATCTTCTACTTGAAAACGAATCACTTAATAAAAGAAAAATACACTTTCTCTCTTTTTAATCCTAAAAGAAATGCAATTTTTTTTCTGCTTCTTCTGATGTGATGATAAGAAGGGGTGGCATCTATATATTTCAGGTTCTACGAAGTCCCAGATCTTTCTCTCACTCTTTCTCTATGGCCTATTTCCCTTTCCTGGATATGATGTAATAAGGAGCCTGCACTTCAGTTTCTTGGCTGTCTCCTTTAGAAAAAAAAGGTAATCAGGACAGAAAGCTTTTTAAGCCACCTCACGCCTTCCAAGCTTTTGGAAATTATGCCCCTTTCTATCAGCTCTTCTCTTGCACCTGAAAGAGCCATCCAACAAACTTTGCTGTTGATTTGAGCAAGTAAAGTGGTATCAGAATAGCTCTTAGAGCTGACAGAGGCCTGAGCTCAGGAGAATTGGCACATTAAGAAATTAATGGAAAGAGAGAGAAATCGTTTGGATCTTAGAATTTCAAGAGGAGCTCAAAGACCCCCAAAAGCTTCAAGTATGAAGAGAGCTAATGTACTGAACCCAGGAGCTCAGCTGCTCTCTGTTGTCTGTGCTCCCCTTCGCAGTAGGAACCTGGCACGGCTTCCCAGTGCCAAACAATGAGATGCGTGCAGGGAGACGGGTGGCGCTGCCAATGAGCAGGCACACAGCAGCACATGCCAAGCAGGAGCTGGTGTTCCAGGATTTGGAGGAGCAGATGACTCCCTGGCAGACTGAAGAATTTAACCCATCATGCTGCCTCCAGTGAATAAAAGGCACTTTTGGAGAAGGTGCTAAATCAGTCTTCTCGTATGTGGCTGATTGGGGAGGCTTTTTTACTCCTAGTATAGAGACTCTCCAAACTTTGAGTTTGGCCAAAAAAAAAAAAAAAAAATAGAGAGGAAATATGATCTGATATCTTGACTCTGAAATCAGAAGGGAGAAGAGGAAGAATACTTTTTTTTTCTATATTCAAAAGCCAACCCTATTTACTTTGTCTACAGCTTCTGTCCTTATCACGGATCATAGAAGTAGCTCTGTAATTGGGCTCCTTGACTTGAGTTTTTTTTTTTTTTTTCCTCTAATCCATCCTTCATGTATTGTTTAAACTGATATTTTAAATCTGACTCTATGACTTCCCTCCTTAAGAAACTTCAGTGGCTCCATTTTTTTCTTTGAGGATGGGGGTCTAGCTTGGGTTTATGGATAGTTTCCAGGATAAGAGAAAAATGACATTTTTATTTTTTACCAATATTTAAATAAAATGTAGCATTCTTTTGCTTCTTTTTCTATCATTAACACTGAGCACAGTGCCTGGAAAATGGTGGGTGCTTAACAAATGTTTATTGATTGAATTATAAATTTAAAATCATTATCCTGAGAATAATTATATTTATATAAAAATCATTATTCTGAGGCTTTACCAGATTACCACAGGAGTCTATGACACAGAAATAGTTCAGAACTCCTGTTCTAGGTGCTTATTTAAGCACTCATTAAATATATATCATCGGTCACTGAAGAGATGGTGTGAGGATGTGTGGATTCATCTATACTTTATGACTCCATTGTTCTGGAAAAGCAATTACACTCTAGAGACAATGCTTAAACCAATAGGATTAAAAAAAAGCCTCATTTTTGCCTTTAAAACTTCTTAGTCAGGTTCTGATGTAGGCTCATGCAATCTGCTTGTTCTAGCAAAACTATTCTACTATTATGTTACTCAGAACTGTAACTGTTACTTTTGGGCCTACTCTTCCTCTTACCTTCTCTCTTAGAATCTATACATTCTTTCAAGGTTCAGCTCACCAACTACCTCTTCTGGGAAGCCATTCATTCCTTTAAAGTTAGTGCTTTCTCCTATTTCAAATAATCTTCAAATTTTTATTTTTATATATTACCCATATTAAAATTGTGTCCTTGAGGAAGAGGACTGTTTTTTTTTTACTTTTTATTTTTGTCCACATCTTTGGCATTTAGTACACTATCGTATATGTATAGTAGGCACTTAATAAATAACTGAATTGGGTTGGACTTGCATTGTATGAAGGGAATAGCTCAATTTAATTAAATATGGCTGCTTTATAGTTATTCAGTTATTCTGATCATCTTATGGTATGACTTTAGTGGGCTATAATGGAAAGACAATACATTTTGAGCAACAGGACTTAGGTTCAAAAGCCAACTTTTCTATTTAATTGCTGATTTTACTTTGAACTAAATGATATCTTAGGTTCCTGCTAGATCAAACACCTAGGATCCACCAATTCCCTGCATAATAGATGAGAAAGATAGCTGACAATATGGAAGTCATCTCTATATGCTAGATGGAGTCATGACAGGTTCCAGAGAGTTTAGATGGTGGTTTAATTTACAATTCAAATTCTGCTCATATCACACATTTAGACAGAAAGGTCTCTAATTTATATGGAAATCTTTTTCTCTTATACTTACAATCTGTATTATGATAGTTTGTTCATTTCTATTACAGTGATTAATAGTAAATATTCCTTCACCTTAATGATCTTATATAGTCTTTTCTGATATATGATCCATGATCCTCCCTCCCTAAATTATCCTAGTTTCATTTTGCATTTAGTCAGTATATGTTTATATAAGTACACATTGTCTTCCTTGGTTGATTGTAAGCTTCTTGAAAGAAGGGACTGTTTCATTTTTGTCTGTATTTGCCCATCATCTGGCAAAGTTCCTAGCACTTAGCAGTTATTTTATAAATGCTTGTTGGTTGATTGAGTAATTCTCCTTTTATTGGATTGTAGACAGTTTGAGGTGAGGAATATTTTGATTCATTTTTGAATCCTTAAGGTTGAGCACAAGCCTTGAATATAGAAGATTTTTATTAAGAGTTTCTTTCATTGGAGAGTTATCAATAGCCTCAGAAACTGAGAAAGAATTGGGCTAGCTATGAAGGTCATGATTTATAATCAATTTTTTAAAAAAATGACCATTTTATAGGAGTGCAGCCTGGTAGTAAAGGGCTTTTGCATTCAGGTTATATAAGTAATTATGCAAGTAATTATAGGATTGTTATGTAGAAGGATTAGACTTGTTCTGTTTGGCTCTTGAAGATAAAACTAGTAATCAGAGAGATAAATATTTTGACTTAATAGAGTATTTTTAAAAAAAAGTTTTTACATAATTTACATTATGTTTACTCTATTAAACTCATAGTAGATGTCTAAATTCAGGAAGACTCATCTTCCTGATTTCAAATCCAGCCTCAGACATTTATATTAGCTGTATGACACTGGACAAGTCACTTAACCCTGTTTCCCTTAGTTTTTTCATCTGCAAATGAACTGCAGAAGGAAATAGCAAACCACTACATTTACTAAATGGGGTCAGGAAGAATTGAAAATGACTGAACAACAAAAAGTAAATCCTTAAGAGATAATAGATTCCCTTTCCTTGAAAATCCTTATATAGGAGCTGAATACCTTTTTTTTTTGGGTTGTTTATTTGAATATTATAGGAAAACTTATTTGGGTAGGAATTGGATTAGATTTTAATTGTCTCTTCTAGATGTGAGATTCTGTGAAAGAGTTAATGTCAGATGAAAGGCAGGTATTGTAATATTTTGGATGTAAGGGGGAAATGTTTTGGATCTGAGGAAGGAACAAAAAAGAATTTTACTAGGATAGAATTATTTTGCTTCAATGCCCTCATGACAAATGTCAGTCAACTATCTAATACTGATTTCTAAATGAGTAATTTATTATGAGGGTCTGACCTGGTGCTCTGTGAGGGCAATACTTGAGAGGAAGAATTACTTGGCATTTAAGTGGCTTGTGTAAAACCCTTTAAAGATTTATATGCATAGTAGGCTGAGTTAGGGATGAGAAGAAGGCACTTTGCCAGCTTCCCAAGACATTTGAAATTCATGTACTGTATACTGAGAGCTGAGTCTGAATGTTTTGGTAGAGACTTCCAGTAGTAGCAAACTGTGGCTCCACCCTTCAAAGACATTCTTAGAAAAGGGCTTTATGGACAGCTAGTTTTCTTAGAAAATAACCTTTTCAGATTCCATTTGCTTGCCAGAAACCCTTTAGAAAAGTCACTTCACCTCTTTGTATATGGATTTATCCATCTGTTGAGTGGTAGTACTAGGCACTTGCCAGCTGCATGGGTGGCATTGGGATTAATACAAATCTGTCCTAGAAGTCTTTGGACAAATTTCCCTAGCAAATTCTTCTTAGTAAGAGGAAGGCAGGAGGAAGAGGGAAGAACCTAGAAATATACTGGGTACATTTTTCCTTAAAACACATTCTTTCCCTCCCTTCCTTCCGTCTTTCCTCTTTTTTCTTTCCTCTCTCTCTCTCTCTCTCTCTCTCTCTCTCTCTCTCTCTCTCTCTCTCTCTCTCTCTCCCTCTCTTTTCTTCCCCCCATTTCCCTTCCTCCCTCTACTCTGTGTCTCTGTGTCTACCTCTTGTCTTTCTATTTGTCTCTGTCTGTCTCTATCTCTGTCTCTGTCTCTGTCCCTCTATCTCTGTCTGTCTGTCTCTCTGTATCTCCAAACTGTGGCTTTTCATTACCATGAGAAACTATAATGTAGAATTATCCCTTGTTGGGATAGATTTACATTTTCTTAGTAAATTATGGTCTTACTTATTCCCATGATGAAAAACTATCTACCTCCAGAGAGAGAGAACTGGTGAATTCTGAGTGAAGAGTCTCTTTACTTTCTTCATTTTTCTTGCATTTGTGTGTGTGTGATATTTTGCATGACCTCACATGTATAATTGATATCATATTGCTTGCTTTCTCAATGGGTGGGAGAAAGGAGGAGAGAATCTGAAGGTCAATATTTTAAAAGATGAATATTAAAAATTTTAAAAATATATATTTAATGAAATAAATAAAAATATAATTAAAAATCAGATTATAATTTTGGAGAGCTATTTGGAGCTCTAATAAGTTAAGAGGTCCATAGTCACACAGTCTATATGCATCAGAATACATACTTGAATCCAGCTCTTTGTAACTTAAAGCTGACTATCGATGAATAAATGAATGAATGAATGAACAATCACTTATCCTTTGTCCACTAATACTATGCTCCCTCTTTTGAAATGCATGGAATTAAAAAAAAAAGATGTGTGTGTATATATTTGAAATATATGCTTACAAGATTAAAGGATTTTGAGGCACAATATATGGAAGATATTCTGCTGTCCTTCTTTCCCCCAATTCTCTTATTTCTCAGAAGCACATTGTCCAAAGACCCTTTGTGGACACTGTAGACTCTGCCTTTATTAATCTGACAGTGACGAGGGGAGACCCGAAACCCTTTCTCTCTCTTTCTCTCTCTCTGGCTTTAGGAATGACCCATGAGGTAGAGCACTTGAGAAGCTCCTTGAAAGAGAAATTCTCCTTGAACCCTGCCTTTGTGAGACCCCACCCTAGGGAAACAGGACAAACAACTTCAGTTGAATCTGGAGCTGGAGAATTCCAACCCTATTGAATTAAAAGACTAGCCCAGAGACTCATTCAATTCTATTCAAATTCCAACTCAAGCTAACCAGCCCCCATCAAGAGCAAACCCCAGTTTGTAGCCATAAAATGAGCCAACTTGGAGCTCAGTCCTTGCAGAGGACCTAACATGCCATGCCATGCATAGCAGCAATCTCTGCCTGCTGAAATGATATTTTCTTTCAGTGTTACCCTCTCTTTATCTCCCTCACCTATTTCCTTAACAAGACTTTATACCTCTCTGTTGGAATTTCTCTCTACTAGAAACTTTACTTCTCTGCTGGGACCTTGCCACTAAGGAATTCAGTTTTTCTATTCATGCATAGCAAAGGCTGACTTCCCAATGCCAATAATAAACTTCTTTTTATCAGTCTAGCTTTTTGGGTTCATAAATTCCTTTACGAAGGTCCTCTGCCCCACTGGGGATGCAAACACATACACAAAAAATAGTCCATGCCTTCAAAGAGCTTACATATTGGTATACTGAGGGGGAAAGGAAGAGAAAGCATTAATTCTGATGAATCAATATAAAATGTGTATAAAAGGAAATTTCAGGATGGAAAGGAGAATACTAATAATTAAAGGGAGTCAGAAAGTGTATTTTGTAGAAAATGGTGTTGAAGGTGGGTCTTAAAGGATGCTACAGATTTTCCAAAATAAAGACGAGTCAGAACATTCCAGGCCTGGGGTTCAAAGGCATAGAGGTAGGAAGTAAGAATATTGTATATAGAATAGCACATATAGCACATATACCACATAAAATAATATGGATTAAGCAACCATTGTGTGTCTGTGGAGCACTGGACTTGGCTCTGGATGCTACAAGAAGCAGACAAGTAATTCACAGCTTCTTAGAAAAGCCTTCAGTTTCTGAAGAGCTAATATCAGAGGTAGACTACTGCTGAGATATGGGAGAGTATATTCTGATTCAGTCCTACCTGTCTCAGCCCAATGGGCTTGACCACTATTCTACAGATGGATAAACTGAAGTAGAAAGGAAAGCAGCATTTATTAAGCACTTTTTATGTGTCTAGCACTGTGATAACTTCTATACAAATATTCCCTCATTTGATCCTCACAACAATAAATAAGATAGAGTTGAGATTAGCACAACTTGGGCCCCAGGAAAAGGTAGAAGAGAAATGCAATGGGATAGGCTGAAGTACTTGGGAGTATAGGCCAATATCAACACTAAAAAATAAACCAGGAAACAAATCCTCCTCTCCTGGAGAGAAAACATGACCTGGAGGACAGACATGTTTACAACTGGTTGTGATTTTCCATGAGGCACTAGGGCCCTTTTGAACAGTGAAGTAGACAAACAGACAATTATGTGAAAATCAAAGCTTAAATCGAAATATGTTGGTAGTCAAATGGGGTCATGCTGCATGGGGGAAGGGGGTTCCTAGGGGAAGCCAGCAAGAGGACTAGGCCTCCACTCAGAAAGCCCTTACTATATATTACAGAGAAGCTCCATTTGCAAAACATTTATTCAAGGTTTAATTGCAAATAAATCCTTGAATTTAGCCACTCTATTGAAAGACTGAACAATAGCAGTGGCCTCCCTAATCACCATCCCATTCACAAACTAATCAGCAGAACTTAAGCAGGCAGAGGGGTAGGAGTAAAGGGACATATGGTGCCAGAGGTGTCTCCCGATCTCTTTTTCTCTTGCTCAATCATGCTCTCTCTTTTACTCTTTCTAATTAGTGCACCGTTCAAATGATAATCAGTACCCTGATCTGGGGCTTTAGAGGAACACTTGGATGTCACTTCATTTGCACTCATGTTACAGTAGGCAGGCAGATGGCCCGCCCATTTCTACCCCCTTGCCCCCCACATCCCCAACAATCTTCAGCAACTGAAACAATTGCTCTACTTAAAAACAGATATATATCTATACTACCTTGTTAGATGAGAGAGTAGAATTAGCAATCTATATATTTTTTTAAAGTTTCCACATTGGGAAAATAGTAATAGATGACATTATTATGTTGTGCCACAGTTTTCTTTTAGTGCTCTGCCTCAGTTTCCCTAATTCTCCTGCCTGAGTTTCCCTAAATTGTTCTGCCTCAGTTCCCTGAATTGTTCTGCCTCAGTCCTAATGGCAACCTCCCTCCCCTCCTGACCATTAGGACTGATATAACTTAGGGCTAGCTACTCTAAGGTTATAAATTGTAAATGTTTAAACTCAAGATAAGGGGGAGTTCAGACATCCTAGCTCCTAAGTCCTCCTAAGTTTTCTAGAATTTATGGTCTGTTTCTCTGCTTTCAATGTTCTTACTTTATCCCCTTGCCTTTATCTACCCTGATCTTAGAGCCACATAATATATGTCATTGGAATCTCACATCTAAATACTTTGAGACATCAGCCCTTGGACCAAAATGGATCCTTTGGGCCCCAAAAATTTCTCCCTCTAAGAAATCCACATAAAATATTATAAACTCTCCAATCTCTGCCTTGCCTCAGTTTCTCCAAGATTACAACTAAGTGCTTCAAGATTTGCAAAATTCTGTCCATCTTTCTCTTATTTGGTTTTCACGATAGCCCTTTGAGGAAGATGCCATTCTCTTCCTCATTTTTCAAATAAAAAATTGAGATCCAGAGAGCTTGTGATTTGCCCAGGGTTGCTGTTATTATTTTGTCCTTCCTTCTAGAAGAGCATGACATCAGGGAGATAATGCTGTAACATGCAAGTGAATGGGATTGAAGTGATAGAGAGCTGTGCAAGATCATCTGCCTCACTTTCTCCTCCAGAGCCATCTGGGTCCTGTGGCCAGATACAGATCAGGACAACTGGAGCAGCTAGCTGGCTAGCATGTGTTTGGGGTAGGATTTGAATCTGTGACTTATTCACTCCAGTAAATCCAGCATCCTATTAATTAAATTGTGTCATTCCTTCCCCCAAGAGTATGGTGGAGAGAGTGGCAGAAACCATCAATAAAGAAATCACCTTAAGATGCAAGAATTATTAACTGGGGATAGTGAACTTTTAAAAAAAATCATATTTTGATATCTGCATTTCAATATAATTGATTTTCTTTCTAGTCCTGTGCATTGCATTTATGCAGTTTAAAACATGATTCTGAGAAAATGTTCATAGGTCTAACCAGAAAGATCCAGGACAAATAAATGTTAAGAATCTCTTCCCAAACATAACTTGTACCCTTCTGATACCCTCATCTGTGGGACAGATAGATGATAGTGTAAGGGTAGAATCTGTCTAGCTTGGGGGCATTTGTCCTACCAGGTTCTGGTTTTAATTGCCATATAGATTTGCAGTTTTCTGCACATTCATCTTTAACAATAAAACAACAGTGTTATGGAAATATTTGTTTTATTCCATAATTTAAAATAAAATAAATAAAAAATTTAAAATTTGCTTTGTGATCTCAAGCCTACTGTACTGCCTCATTTCTTTTATTTATTCATTTAACAAAAAATTGAGAATCTTCTCTATATTAAGGCATTAGGCTAGATATTATGGAAATTATAAAAATATGCAAGAACAGATTTTCTTCTTGTTGGTTAATACTGTATGTGTATATAAAAGAGAGGAAATAATATACATGTATATTAATATCCTCCCTTAGCACACTGATGGCCTATTTTCTACCGATGGGAAAGTTGAAGAAAGGCTAGATAAGAGTATCCCAGAATGAATGGGCATGGAAGTTTTATGATCTGTTTTACTGGAGAAAATCATTACCTCTCTGAGATCATAGGTGGGTACTATATTGGAACTATCTAGAATATGTCATTTAAATTTTCATATGTGTAGATTTTCGTCCCTCCCCTGAGAACAGAGGAATGAAACACCATTAAAGCAAAACCAAACAAAAACCTTGAGAAAATGAGAGAGGTCACTAACCTCAAATGGTTTGCCCATTTAGTGAGCCTTGTGAGATGATTTTTTTCTCTCTTTTTCAAATGAGCTGAGAGCAAACAGCAATTTAGCAAATGGTTCGAAAGGTAACATGGACTATATGTGAAACATAAAGAGACAAGATTCTGCCTTGGGATTTTTGAGACACTGGATTAAATGGCAAAGATCCCCAGGTGCAAATGCAAACTCACTGAACCCACATGGTCACTGGAAAGAAAAGCTTAGATCTTATCTTAGAACAAGAAGGTTTTACTGAAAGACAGAGGCAGTCTCTATGTCTGGCTAGCGATTGTGCTTCACACAAATTGAAGAGGGCAGAAAGAAGAAATCAGGGTAAGATTTCTAGAGGTATTTTCAGGAGGGATGATGGGATGTTCCTACAAAGTCAGTGCAGGATGGATTGAAACCAAAGGGAGAAATCTTTGGGGGTCAGATAGAGAAGTGCCTTTCTCATCTAGTAAATCCAGTTCAAGATAGGATCAGGGGCAAAGGAAAATTGTGGGGAAAATCCAGTGTCACCAGAATAAATGGCATGGACACTTAAAGTCAGAGATAAGAGGTTGAAGTGAAGTCCAGAAGGGAATCTAAGAAAGAAATTTACTTTAGAATTGATGCTAATCTGAGTCCACTATAGAATAGGGCAGATCTTTTTTGGCAGATCTTTTCTTCTCTACCCATTTCACATGTAACCCTTTTAATCCCTTTATTTCTTTAAATTACCTATAAACTCTCAAGGTACTTGAAGATTTACCAAAAGGAGGGGTTGTAAAGGCTGTTGTGAAGTGTAAAGAGGTAAAAAGAGTAATGAAGCAGAAATCTAAAGATCTATATTCCAGTTCCAGGCCTGACACTAACTAGCTGGATGACCTTGAATACATTTCTTAATTTCCTCATTAGTAAAATCAGAAGATTTCTAAAGAATTTTAGCAGTCTACAAAGTAGGGTATTCCCAGTTTGCATAGGGAGCATAGTCCTCCCCTTAGTGGCCAACCAGGATGGCAACTGACAGATCAGAGCAATCATAAAACTTGGGGAAATTGGGAGCCTTAAGGTATTCCCCCAGGAAAATTAGGGTAGAACTAGAGGTGGAGACTGGGTCTCTTCCTGCCAGTATGCTTCTTTCATAGTCGACATATCAAATTTGAGGGGAAGCAATGGTATGAAATGATAAGGTTCAGAGTGTGGACTTACTTCTGAAGACCTTAATTGATATACTGCTGCCCACTATTCATTCTAAGTCCATTTAAATTCATTACTCTTTTTACTTTTTTTTTTTTTGGACAATTGCCAAAACTTTTTTTTTTTTTTTTTCCAAATTTTCCCTTCCTTCCCCCCCTCCCCAGATGGCAGGTGGACCAATACATGTTAAATATGTTAGAGTATAAGTTAAATACAATATATGTATATATGACCAAACAGTTGTTTTGCTGAACAAAAAGAATCAGACTTTGAAATAGTGTACAATTAGCCTGTGAAGGAAATCCAAAATGCAGGTGGACAAAATTAGAGGGATTGGGAATTCTATGTAGTGGTTCATAGTCATCTCCCAGAGTTCTTTTGCTGGGTGTAGCTGATTCAGTTCATTACTGCTCTATTGGAACTGATTTGGTTCATCTCATTGTTGGAGAGGGCCTCTTCCATCAGAATTGATCCTCATACAGTATTGTTGTTGAAGTATATAATGATCTCCTGGTCCTGCTCATTTCACTCAGCATCAGTTCATGTAAGTCTCTCCAGGCCTTTCTGAAATCATCCTGTTGGTCATTTCTTACAGAACAATAACATTCCATTCTTTTTACTTCTTTATACCTCACAACTGTTGCCTTTACAATCCCTCTTTTTGGCAAATCTTCAAGTACCTTGAGAGTTTATAGGTGATTTAAAGAAATAAAGGGACTAAAAGGGTTACATGTGAAATGGGTAGAGAAGAAAAGATCTGCCCAAGAAAGATCTTTACAACTTACTGTCTGTCACACTAGTATGACAATTTTAAAGTAATAATGGGAAAGGCACATTTTAAAGACTAAACCCCACTAATGACGCCACCTTTTCCTATGGCTGCTATACATTTAGAGAATTAATGAATGGTTTATGCTTCTGGCCCCAATAATTCAGTCTATAGTTAGCAGAGCTTTTTCCTCTTCCTTCTATGGTAAATGGGTAATACATTTTAATTAAAATGACTGAGAAATTTTCCTATCCTTTCCAAGTCAGAAGCAGATTTAAATGAGGAATCATTTGAGGAAGTATTTTTGACATTGTGTTGTCTGTAAGAACTATCTCACAGGGCTACATAGGAAGGTGGGAAAAGCAGAGGTAGAAACAAAAATCGACATTTATTTATTTATTTTTATTTTTAAATTAATTTTATAATTATAATTTTTTTTTGACAGTACATATGCATGGGTAATTTTTTACAACATTATCCCTTCCCAGGTTGCATGTACCTTCGGATTCTAATGTTTATTGTGCAACAAGAAAATGATATTCACACACATGTATTGTACCTAGACTATATTGTAACACATGTAAAATGTATGGGATTGCCTGTCATCGGGGGGAGGGAATAGAGGGAGGGGGGGGATAATTTGGAAAAATGAATACAAGGGATAATATTATAAAAATATATATATATAATTAAAAAAAATAAAAAAACAACAACATTATCCCTTGCACTCTCTTCTGTTCTGAATTTTCCCCTCCTTCCCTCCACCCCCTCCCTACATGGCAGGCAGTCCCATACATGTTAAATGTGTTATAGTATATCCTAGATACAATATATATGGGCAGAACCGAATTTTGTTGCACAGGAACAATTGGATTCAGAAGGTAAAAATAACCTGGGGAAAAAAAACAAAAATGCAAACAGTTTACACTCATTTCCCAGTGTTCCTTCTCTGGCTGTAGCTGATTCTGTCCATCATTTATCAATTGGAACTGAATTAGATCTTCTCTGTGTTGAAGATTTCCACTTCCATCAGAATATATCCTCATACAGTATCATTGTTGAAGTGCATAATGATCTCCTGGTTCTGCTCATTTCACTCAGCATCAGTTCATGTAAGTCTCTCCAAGCCTCTCTGTATTCATCCTGCTGGTCATTTCTTACAGAACAATAATATTTCATAACATTCATATACCATAATTTACCCAACCATTCTCCAACTGATGGACATCCATTCATTTTCTAGTTTCTAGCCACTGCAAAAAGGGCTGCCACAAACATTTTGGCACATACAGGTCCCTTTCCCTTCTTTAGTATTTTTTTTGGGGATATAAGCCCGGAAGTAGCACTGCTGGATCAAAAGGTAAGCACAATTTGATAACTTTTTGGGCATAATTCCAGATTGCTCTCCAGAATTGTTGGATTCTTTCACAACTCCACCAACAATGCATCAGTGTCCCAGTTTTCCCATATCCCCACCAACATTCATCATTATCTTGTCATCTTAGCCAATCTGACAGGTGTGTAGTGGTATCTCAGAGTTGTCTTAATTTGCATTTCTCTGATCAATAGTAAAAATTGATATTTATGAAAAAATCCTACTTGTTAAATGTAGAGGGTCACAGACAGTGTGGGAACTCTGGGTTCTTTCTTCATCCCAGAGGGAACCTGCTGACAAGGTCTGGTTTGGCTCCCCATCTCCCCTAAGTGTTCTCGGCCTTCCTGAGAAGTCAAGGAGCGGTGACAACCTGTGTTGTGATTGAAGCACAGTGATACCAGGTGGCAAACTATATACAACAGCAAGTTGTTCATGTGGTCCCACGTGCACTGTATATACTTAGTGCATACCCAGTATTTTTGTTACTTAAGGGTATAAGAGTATAAAAAAGGGAAAGTCCTTGGAATAAATGGATTTTCCCACCATCCTCAGAAGACCCACCTCATCATTTCTTCACTAAGACAGTATATTTTAATCACCCTGGTGTGGGGGCTCTAGAAAGAATGGTACATTCTGTCATCCCAACTTGGGGGCTCTAGAAAGGATACAACAGTTAAATAAATGGATTGATGAGTAGTAAAATAATTTTCTAATTCCTCTGGTACATGATTTCAGGGGAGAGTTGAACAATGTACTTTTTGCCTCAGCAAAAAAAAAAAAAAAAAGCAAAAGATGGGATCATCTTAGCACAGAGCTGGGCATCTACTTTAGAAAATATTTAATAAGTAGTTATTAACTGATTCCATGAAATCCATGTTTGGTTTTTGACCATAAAATGAATTAAATCTTTATGTTATACTATTCCTTTGGTGGTTAATGAGTCAAATATTCCCTGCTCTCTAATCCTCCAACTCTTTCCTCCACATCCTCACCAACTACTTCTTGCTGCCCTTACTCTTTTCTGGAAGAATTTCTATCTTGGCACCCCCTGTCCTATTTGATGATTACTTCTCCTAAACCGTTATTTCAGAAGGAAAAGTAAGTGGCTCAATGCCTGGAGGGCTGATCCTGGAGTAAGGAAGACTCATCTTCTCAAGTTCAAATGGCAAACCACTACAGTATCTCAGGCCATAAAAACCCCAAATGGGATCATAAAAAATTGGACACATAGCTGAACATAATTCATAATAATTCATAATAATAATTTCAGGAAAGCTCCAGCATTTACTTGACTCCCTATTCTCTAGTTATTTACACATCTTTGTCCCCTTCCAATTTTGGAACCATGAATTGTGTTCAAATCAGCTCCATCATTTCCTAGGGTGTAATAACGTACTCCCTCATGGCTCCACTCACCACTTAGCTTTTCAGTAACTTTCTGGACCTCCCTGAACACCAAACCCCTATGTATAATGTCTCCTTCAGTTCAACATAAGCTACTTTTGTATTTGTATTCCCAATACTTAGCACATAGTAAGTATATTTGTGCTTTTCATTCATTTATTCTTTCATTCAATCTTTGATCTGATAGAAATGTTTAATTGGCCCAACATTGCAGATTGCCATTCAGTCATGCCTTTTGTGTGGTATAATGAAAACTTAACTGGATCTAGACTCAGCTAGTGTATCACTCAAGTTATCCATTTGTAGTTAACTTTCTCTCTTGCCACATTTGAACTCAGGTCTTCCTAATTCTGAGTTTATTATTAAGTGCCTCTTCTGTGCCAGACACTGTGGTAAACACTTTACAAATATTATCTCATTTGTTCCTCACAATAATCCTGAATCATAAGTACTACTGTTACTATTCCTATTTTACAGTTGAAGAAACTGAAGCAGGCAAAAGTTAAGTGACTCACCCAGTATTGCACAGCTAATAAGTGTCTATAAGACTGAATTTGAACTCAGCTCTTCCTGACTCTGCTCTTAGTGCTCTATCCATTTTGCCACCCTACCTCAGTTCTAAAGTCTTTTGGGCTAAGGTTCCATGGATATTAAAAGTCCTACCAATTCATACTAAAGAAAAGGACATTCTAAGATGTATAAAAGAACTAAAGTATGGCAGGTAATTGATATCCCTATTTCTGGTCTCACTTTTTCAATTCCATCTTTCACATAGCTGTCAAATTGATCTTAAGCAAGAGGTATGTCTATGCTACCCAGCTGCTCAAAATCATTCCATGGCTCTCCACTTACTATAGGATAAAATACAAACTTCTTAAGCTGACATTTAAAATCTTCCACAATCTGGCTCCCACTGACTTTTGCAGCCTTATTTCACATATCTTTCCTTTATAACTTCTATATCTAGAAAAATTGTACTACCAGTCATTTCATTCCCTGAATTCATTATTCTATCTCTTGATTCATGTAAGCCACTCCCTATCTCTGGAATGCATCTTCTCCTTATTTCTATTTATCAAATCCTGGTTTTCCTTTATGACTTAACTCAATTATCAACTCCCCATGAAACCATAATTTTAAAAGACCTGTAAGTGGATACTCTCAAAGAAAACTTTGCTCAGTCACAGTAAGAAGAAAATTTTAAAACAGACTCAAGCCCACAAGCTATGTTTCTCAGTATTTCTCCTACTGTCTAAGTAGGGAAGGAGCTGTGCTATATATACAGGATCAGATTTTGCAATCACAAGTTAATTCAATGCAATAGAATTCAACAAATATCCCTTGATGCCTGCCATGTCCAAAATACTGGGTTAGGCACTAGGACCACAAAGACAGAAAATGAAAGTCCCTATTCCCAAGAGATTTTATTCTACTTGGAGTTAGAGGAAATGCACAAACCACCTCTGTATAACAGAGAAAGAACTCATGATTGAGGGAGGAGAAGTGTGGAATGGAGGCTTTATAGAGTAATGGCACATGAGTGACTACAATGTCTAGAATTTCCTCCTTCCTCAAAGAGATGCTTGAGGTACTTGAAGGGTTCTTCTCCTTTTTTTTCTGTCCCTAGGAAGAATTGGGAGGTGACTTATTTGTGTAGGGCAAAACACTTGCAGCTTGGCTCATTGTGTGACCTTAGAAAAGTCAAAGTGTCTCAGAGGCATCTAGTGACATAGTGGACAAAGGGTTAGGCCTAGAGTCAGGATGTACTGAGTTAAAATTCTGCTTCAAATATGTCTTAGCTGTGTGATTCTGGTTTGGTCACTTCTTCCTGCCTCATTTTCCTCAGCTGCAAAATGAGAATAAAAATAATATTCAACAGGTAGCTTTATTGGAAAGACCAATTGATATATTTATAAAGTGTTTAACATAGTGCCTGGCACATAGTAGATATTTAAAGAATGCTTATTTCCTCCCCCCTTATGTATGTTATTTTTTCTATATTGGAAGAAATTGCTTATACAATTACAGAATTTGAGACTCAGGCAGAACTTTAGTATCCATCTAATCTAATTTATACTCAAAAAGAAGTCTGACTATAAGATACCTGACATATAGACATACAGTCCATTTGCTTGAAAGCCTCCAAGGAAGAAAAACTCACTAACTCTTGAGGTACTCTATTTCACTTTTTGACAACTCTAATTGTTAGGAAGTTTTTTCCTGACATCAAGGCTTTATTTGATATGGAGAGATTCAAGTGCATGAATTGATCCAAAAGGGTAAAAAAAATAGCATTTTGGGTGTAAATCATAAAGTACCAGAGTTTGAAGGGACCATCTAGTTCAAACTTCAACAGAATACAAATACCTTGACAACATAACAAGTACTTATCCCGTTTCTGCTTGAAGGTCTCCACTGAGGTGCAAGCCACTATTTTTATATCACTTCTTTTATGAAGTAGAAAAAGAATTCTGCTGTTGGATAGCCCTAATCAATATTTTTTCATTTACATCTGTTACTCTGTAGTTACAATCCATCACATCCAGTTTCTGTAGGGTATAGTGGGACCATCTCCTCTTTTGTTCTGGACATTTTACTGTTCAATACAGCCCAAAATCACATTATCTCATTTAAACTTTCATAATACATTTTTGATCCATATGGAGATCTCATCCTACTAATCTCCTCAGGTTTTTTTCAATCTTTCTTCCTTAACTGCATTTGCAAGTCATAATTAAGTGTCTCATGCAAAGGGTTGTACCCTAGCCTAAGATGGGGGAAGTTTAGAAATTCAAGTTTCAGGGAGAATCCATATGAAATTTATACAAGATTGACATTGAAAATCACTTTAGTGGTATTCTTGACTATTCAAGTAATGCCTTATTTATCAGGAGTTGAGGGTATCTCACTGCCATTTTATATGAATGACTCAGATCCTGGCATCAATGACAATACTGGATAGCCAAGACTTTAGGTTCAGAATAGATTCTGTTCTCATCCTCTTTGGTTCTCTTAACCTAAATATAAGGTTAAAGGAATCAGGCATGTTTAGTCTGGAGAAAAAAGAGTGGAAGTGAGGTGATAGCTAGATAGTTTCAATTATTTCAAGATCTTCCATTTGCAGGAAGAATTAGATTTGTTATTTTTGTCTTTTGTCAGAGGTTGTAAGAGGAAAATTTAGGCTTAATATTAAGAAATATTTTGCAACAATTAGAGATATCCCAAAGTAGAATGAGCTATTTTGGGAGGTTCTCCCTTCTTAGAAGTCAGAAGTAGGATGACTTCTTGTCAAGTCTATTATTTTGGGGATTTCTCTGATGCAAGGATTGAATGAGTTAAGGTCTCTTTCTACTCTCAAAAGCTGTGATTCTGTAAGTCCATTATTTCTCCATGGAGTGGAGATTGTCCTTCCAAAGAAGTTACTTGGACAACCTTAGCTCTGCTTGATGTGTTGTCTCAAGTTTTAATTAGACAAGAATGAAGTTACTCAAGAGAAGTAGTCAAGAGGAATCTCAGGCCATGTTGTCCTGACAGAACCCTGGATAGCTGATTTGGCTTCCTTGAAGATGATGATAGATGTGCTATTTCACTCCTTTAAGAGGGAATTGGAGAAAGCACTAAGAAATATATTTCATGTGTTTCTATTACTTGTCCCTTAAACCTAATCAGGGGCATTCATTTAGTCAGCATGTATCAGGCAATGGCTGCTGTGGGCAATTATAAAGAAATGAGATGCTGTTGCTTCTATCATTCAGGGCTTTGGAAGGGGCAGGAAAGGTCTGTTGAGGGAACAGTTCTATATTGATGAATGGGAGAGGAGGCATCTTGGATCCAGGAAAAGTTTCTAGGCTGTGGCATACCTTGGGAAATTATGCCAGCCCTCCATTTGAAGGCCTTCTGGGACCACGTAATGAGGAGCACCGCTGGGCTTGCTTCTGTTCTGTGCTTGGGAAAGGAATGAAGTTGGCTGAGCATCAAAGCCTTGCCTAATACTTGGACAGAGGCCCTCCAACCAGGCAGGAGCACTACCACAGAGCTTTTAAAAAACCACTTGGAATGATTTAATTAAAGCTGACATTAAAAAAAAGAAAGCAAAACAAAACAAAACTATGAGACCTTGACCTTTTTCTAAACAAAAAAATTATGTATTTTCCCTTCTCCTACAGGGCAACAACAGCAGGTTTAAATTCTTCACCTCTGCATAAACATTTGCTACAGAATATCTCAATGGAAATAGTTCTCTTTTGTCTTTTCAATGAACCCACTTCATTTACTTTGTTCAAAGAAAAAAAATACTTATTATATACAGGAAGCAATCTGTCATTGTCTGAGTGGAGAGCTTAGACCATCACAGTGCCATCAGCTCCCAAAGTACTGCTCATTAAGCCACAATGATTCATGCTGGGATTCACTGGCAAAGGCACAGTGAAGCTTGAGCCCTGAATTGTCCTCATTGTCTTAATGGGTTTAACTCAGGGGGTTAGGCTGAGGCTCTTGAATAGGAGACTCCTGAAGCCCTTCAGTGTCTGATCCTGGGAATGGCTTTTGAACAAACAAGTTTGCAAGAGTCATAAGGGTTCACAGGTGGAATTTCTGAAGATGAAGTTAGGGAAGAAATGATCCAGAAACAATCTATTTCTCAACTGGATTTCCCTCCTGCCCTCATCAACCAATCAACTGATCAATTGAATAGTATTTATCAAGTCAAACTATGTGTCTATTGATATGCTAAGTCATATAAAAGAGAAACAGATATAATGACGATATTTTGTAGATTCAGACTTGGAACACATGCAGTGGTAAAAAATATTCCTTTTCTACAGGCTTGTCAAAATATATTCCCTTCCTTTCCCTCCCTCAATGAAATTGGAACTTTCCTGGAAAATCCATAACCTATGGTCATCAAGTTTTGATACTTCAATGGATCCATGATCTCATTAAGGTGAAAGGTGCGCCACAAATTTATGGGATATGGAAGGTCATATAGTCCAATCCCCCCTCACCTTGTTATCTCCTGCCCACGACCTTCTTATCTTGGCTCCTATCTTGTCAGGATTAAATTATGATCCTTTCCTGGAATTATGGTTTGTCCATCCATGACTTTGTCCCCCTTATCTGCTTTTGTTTACTCTATCAGACCCTAGTTAGCTAAAACCCTATATAAGTTCCCTGTCTTGGTTTATCTACTCTGAATGCTTTGGACAGAGTCTCATTGGTCCACATTAAAAGATTAAAAACAAATCTCTTGTTTGCCTCAGTCTCTCTGGCATTATAGTACCAATGAGGAAACTGAAACCCATAATGGTTAAAGGACTTGCTCATGGCCATACTATGAGTGTCAGAGAAATTTGAACTCAGGGCTTTCTAATGTTCCCATTTCCCAAAGTTTATTACAAGAAAGCTACTCTACTTCTTCATTCAAGGAATTTGTTGATGACTTTTCATTTTTTTTAACTGAGTTGCAAAGAAATAATTATTCCAATTGAGACTAGAAAGCAGCAAGCTTTATGTTTTTAAAAATTTAAAAATAGAATGGCTTGCCCTATCTCAAACAGGCTGAAAGAGTAGCAGATGCTCATGGTCCTGAACTATTGTTGATTGAGATGAAAGTTTTGACCATTTCTCACCTGCTCCAATTTTCCTGTCCTTAGGCAACCTGGGCCCTTATAAGGATGTGCCTGATTTAGCGTAAATTGGCCAAGTCCTACAATATCTTAGAAATCCAGATAAGAGAAGGGATTCCATGCCTGGCCACCAAAGACTTTTTTTTTTTTTTTTTTTTTTTAACCAAGGGTATCAGGATGTAGAACTGCTTTCAGAGACAATATAAGAACCACAGAAGAAAGACCCATCTTATTACTTGATAAAGACAACACACATTTATTTTCTACTTTTTGATCATCTATTTCCCTCCTCAGAAGGAACTCAAATTATTATTTTATGATTTAAAAAATTAAATCTATATTTAAAGGAAGATTTGCATTGACTGCTAATAATAAGAATGTCCTTCAAGCTTTGAACACCATCTAATGAGGATTTCAAAAGTTCTTTGAACAATGAAAGTATTGTCTATATATTCATATATACATATATTCATATTTATGAATTTTGAATGGGACAACACTAATTTGGATATTTAATGGACTACAAAACATTTTTAGGCTTAGAAAATACCTTACAAACAAAATAATCTCTCATTTTGCAGATTAAAAAAGTGAGGCTGGGAAAAATTAAATGATTGTCCTCAGACCATATAAGTAGCAAGAACAAGAGTCAGAATTTAACCTTCAGACTCTAAAATTGAATACTCTTTCTCTTAAAATATTGGTAGTTTTTATTTCAAATGACAATGAAGATGTCTTATTTGTATGTTACACCATCTGTAGGTGTAATTCTGTTTAACAATTGGTTAAAATTTGTTTATAAATCTCATTATGGGATGGAGGACAGGAATAATGGGAAAAGTAGCTTGGCCCAGAAATTCATGTCAGATTTGTACTTGGATTGAATTAGATACTATAGCAGGAGAAGTTACTAAAGACTTGATGGTCAGTATACTAAGTCAACAGTTTAAAGCTTAAGAACTGATAAAGAAAAAGGAGAAACTTGTATATATCAGAGAAACTGGTTTGTAAGAGCCAAAGAAAATATTCAGATTAAGGAAAATCTGACTAGAAAAGACATTCATACACAGTAGACTTGAGTATTGTGTGACAGGAATCTTTTTTTCTGATTGAAAAATGAGAGAAAAACTAGGGTCTCAAACTTCATAATTTAGGAGGACAGATTATAGTATTTCCTTGGGGGAGTTGTGAGCAGGCAGTGAAAGCTTTGCCATTCTCTAAGAAAAATCAAAGGGAAATGAAATCTATTTACCCTTCCTTGAAACTACAAATCACAGGAACCAAAACCTGGAGTTGTGTTTATGATCCAGAATGTTTTCATTCTATGAAAAGGTTAGGGATGAGATGAAAATTGTTTTCTCTTTAGCTTTTTTGGGACAAACCTGAGTTAGAATGAATAGTGATCTATACAGAATAAGTGGTGACAAAACAGGTAAAGTTTAGTGCAGAAGGTATCAAAGTGTACTTAGATGTTTTTATGTCTTTAAAATTTGCTCTAAAATTTAAGTTTCCTATTTTTATGCTAATCAAGAAATAACTTGCTATGTCAATAATTATATTTATTTTACTAGAAAGTTGATTTTTACAGAAAAATCTAGCAAAAAAGCATCTTCTGGGGGATAAACTTATTATATCTTTTAATTTACCCATGAGACAGACTCATTTGGGATGAAGGGAAAAGCCTTAGATTACACAGTTTAAATTTCAATTCAGAATCCTGTACTTTGGAGTAGTAAAATAGCATGAATACAGATTGATTAGATCTTCCCAGGGAATATTGACACCATAGATCTCATGACCACTAATCAGCAAGGGATCAGTAAATAACCAAGATGCACACGTAGGAAAATCCAACCATTGGTTGATTACCCATACTCAAGAATTCTGCTTTCTTCCTCCTCTCTCACCCTCTTTGTATACAATCTCTCTATAATCACAGAATTGCATGGGTCAATATGATGATACATTCTGGTAATGTTTGCATTATTTCCTTCCCTGGGAAAAACAGTCCAAGGTGAAAAATCTATAGGTCCATGTAAGAAGAAAAAAAAGACAGTTCTACTCTTCCCCCAGTAATGCCCACTCAAATCACAGACATGATGCCTAGAATAAAATTAAAATGGCCAGGTATTGAGTGGCTACCCTCTCAAACAATCTGTCCTTGGAGCTTTAATGATTGGTTTTCAATATTGGTAAAATGAAATTTATAGAATAAGTTCTTAGTTACTATATGATTTTATACATTTTTTGCCTATCTTAAAACTCAAGTCTGAAACTCTGTTTTGTCTGCATAAAGCAATAGGCTTCACAATATTTTTTATTTGCCTTTCTTTGGAACTTCCAAACCAACAAATATTGTCCTCAGAATGAAAAAAAAAATCTCATAATGGCAGCATACAGAATTATTACATGAGAGAACAAAAATGATTGGCTACTGGGAAAGAGATATGTCAGTGTCTCAAGTAACCATTCAGAAATGTCTTAACAATGTTCCAATGTTTCTTTTTAAGAACCTATTCACCAAAATTCAGTATCCTAGGCCTGGAAGGCAATCATGAAAATTTGAAAGAGAGAGATTTATGGCACTGAAGTTTAGAGGGCATTGAAAGCCCCTATATTCTCTTAGCAGGGCAGACATGCCTGAGCTTAAACTCTGTAGACTTTCTTGAAATATTACAATTTAACCCCTGACATAGTCTTCAATTTCTAAGCATTTAAGAATTTTTAGGAAGAACATACAGTTTTTCAACAGATCTATACAGTGATTAACAGATCTATATAGTGGTTAACAAGAAAACTTATTTTAAATGTTGTTGTTATTATTTGTCCTTTGTTCTCAAAAGGACTGTGACATAAAGGAGGTTATTCCATGATATGCAAACTTATTTGAAATAAGAAATTGTCGGATAATAGTGGCATTCTTTCCACACACCAGATCCTTTCCCAAATCAGTCTTCCCAAAGTACTGTTACTGTCTCAGCAGCAACATCCCATTATCTGGGATTTTTACCCAAAGAGGCGACTGTCTTTAGGTTTCTGCTTCTTCTTCCCCTTCTCTCCATCTCTCCTGTGAATTTATTGAAAAAAAAGTTGATCTGAAGGTGCATTTAATCCTACTTACCTCCAAGAAGGTCAAAAATGGTTAATTCCATTTCCACTAAGGTCTCTTTGAAGTTTTCAGATTTTATGATTCTATGTCCCTCGCCACAGTCAGAGCCATAACTCTAAGCTGGATAGGACTGAGTCTGACCCAGTAGGCATTTCTTTTGTTCTTATGACTATGACTGATGTTATACTCTGGTGACAGCAAAAGGCCAACATGGCAGAGATAGGTTGGAATGAGTTTTCATCAGAGAACTAACAACAGCCTAAGGTGGTAACCAGCATCCAACTCCAAAACTTACAAAAGTGATCGTTGCCATTCCTTCTGGCTTGAGGAGCGGAAAGCAAATATGGCAAGGGCACATAAAACTTTGAAGAGACAAATATAATAACAATAATAATAATAATAAAACTTTATGGCTACTGGTGCCTTGTAGTTTTCAAGTCACTAAAAATGTATATAATCTCATTTTACTCCTCCAATAACCCTGTGATGTAGGCAGGATTATTATCCCTACTCATTGGAAGCCCCTGGAGGTTAAACAGCTTTTTCAAGTCACATAGTTAATAAGTGAAAGAACCATTACTAGAACAGTGTCTTGAGTTTTAGTCCAGCAGGCTATTGTGCCTTGCTGTCTGACTTGCTATCAATTGCTCATGTGCTTTAAATTGTTTTTCAAGGAATGAGGTTTGATTTCTAGTAAATCACTCCAGACTTTCTTGCTTATTCCTGTTTGAGCCAAATGCATGCATTTAAGAGATGGCTAGAAGGGCAGCTTTATGGTATATCTTTGCAAGAAGCTAAGTGGTCCTACGGGAATTTAACTTACCATATTGGGTTTAAATGTTCTAACCAACTTAGACACAAAGATAGGAGGAAATGGGTAATAGAATATTTTTGTATCTTTCTTTTCCCCTGAGGCACTTGGAGTGATGCATAAATATTATTCCATCAATTCTCTCTGCAGCTTGGAGAAGTAGGTATCCTGGTTATTCATATGAGGAAACTGAGGATCTAAAGATTAAATTACTCACCTGGGGTGATACAGTAAGAGCAGAGTTGGAAGCAAACCTGATCTGGACTTCTGACAAATTATCTTATGCTCTGGGTTGTTGTGAGTCTCATGCAAGATTATGTGCATGAAGAATTCTGCAATTTAAAAAATAATGTTTAATTAAAAATAAAAACACTATAGATTTTAGCTATTGGGATGCAGGATGGCATTGGAATAAATTCTGAATTTGGAGTCAAGAAGTTTTGGGCACATGTTTTACCTCATTGTGTGACCCTAGGTTTATTAATTTTAATCTTAATTAATTAATTATACTTAATCTCTCTGAGTCTCAGTTCCTTGAGTTTCCTAATATGTAAAATGAAACTAATAATAGAACTTATAAAATGACCATATATTATCTCCAATGAGAGATAATAATGGCCAAACACTTCATAAATTTTCAAATGTGATGTTTCTGTTACTACTACTATTGTAACTGCTGCTACTACTACCACCAGCACCAACAATACATTGGTAATTGGCTCAGTTCCTATAACTGACATTATTTTCTGAAGAAAATTAATTTGGTTGTGGCAATTGGAGAAAGGAAAGGGAGACTGACAAAGTACTACAGTGGTTAGAACAATGGTTGTTGGATTGAGCAGAGCCAATATTGGGATTCAGGAAAGAGCACTACACTTAGAATCCAAAGAGTTTGTTTAATTGCTACTAATTTACTAGGTACGTGACCCTTAACAATCTTTCTTTTGACATATCTGATCCTGAACTTCCTTATCTACACAAGATACAAGAAGGATAAGAATGATACAATTCTATAGTGCTTTACACACACTCTCTGACTCAACTGCTACAAGTTTTCTATGAGATATTAAAAGTGTAAGGGATTTGTTCATAGACAGAAGTGTAACTTGTATGGGACCATAAGGGATTTGTGCCAGGGTGTTGTAATTCTGAAAGTGCTAAATAGGTAGAAATAACTGAGCCTAGCAACTAGTTAGCACTAACAACCACTTGAAATAGAAAACTACCAGATGGGGTTGCTTCTTCTATACTTTGTGGCTATATTCCTAAAGAGTCTAGCCAGTTCCCTCCCTACTTTTCCATCCATCTACAGATTCCTCAGCAGCAGCTTCCTGGAGTCTTTTCCTCATCTTTCAGAGGGTTGTGTGTTGGGGTCTTTCTGTTCATGGGGATTTGTGTCCTGAGATCAAGGTTTCTCTTTTATATGCCCTTGATCACTTCTCCTCCACAATGCTTAACTGAATTTGTCTTCTTGCTTACTTCAGAGTGTTTCTTGATCCTCAGCCACTTTGATCCCTCTTCAAGCCTTTGGCTTTGTTTCTTCTTTCCTAAATACTCTCTCTTTACTAGATTTTAATCACAATATTTCTTTTTCTTGTTTTGTATCATAATTATTTCTTATACCCTATTATACTCTAAGCTACTAGAAAGCAAGATTTGTGCCTAATTTCTTCTTTATATCCTCAGTAGCTAATATAATTTCTTGCAGACAGTAGACACATATAAAATGTTTGTCAAATTCTAAGGTGATGGTAAAAGTAATAGTAATATATACTCCAAGTGGCTTGTAATATTTATGCTTTTAATATGACAATGGATATAGGCATATTCTATATCACTTTAGACACAGCATTGTAAAATAAAATGAGGAATATAATCTGTATGCAGTAGGAATATTGGCTTTCACTCACAATATGTGACCTTGAACTACTTCATTTCCCTATGTCTCATTTTCCCCTAAACTGAGGCAAAACATAGGGGATGGATAAAATGATCTCTCAGACTCCCTTTTAGCCCAGTGATTTTGTATTGCTTTGATCAATGATATTTTATAATATTATAATTAACATATTTCAACCAAACTGTACATACTATGAAACTCTGCTCTAACTAGATCATTACCTAACATGAAAAGCAAAAAGCTGGCAACAACATAAGGGTTGATAGGGTTTATTTCAATGAATTACTCTTTTAGTTATTGTGCCATGAACTTGAACATTATATGGAAGTATCAGCCCCCCTATTATGCTGTTTCATCTTTTATTGTGTTTTCATGAGACATACCAACTCTATTGGTTATGGTATGAAGTATTACTTATTTTATAGAGAAAAAAATCTTGAAAAACTATATGTTCTTGCTAAAAATTCTTAAATGCTTAGAAGCAAAAAAGGTCTATCCCTTAAAAACTAAAGAAAGACTATGTCAAGGGTTAAATGTAATAATTCAAGAAAGTCTTCAGTTTTAAAAAATCATCTATTGACTAATTTCAATTAGTGAAATTTAGTTGCTGGCTTTAAAAGACAGTAAAAGTAAAATGGTCTGATTCGGAAAAGACACTATGGACAATTGAAGGGGAAATGTGGCCAAGTAGCATGTAGATAACCATAACATTTTATTTTTCTTTCTGTTTTTGCTCAGGAATAGGAGCAATTAAAGAGCTAGTTTTTACCTCTTACAGAGCTCCAGAGAGCAAGAGCTGATTGGGGGCTCAGGAGCATCAAACCCTTCTTGGGATTAAAAGAAAGGAGCCAAAGAGAAGGTTCTTTTGCCAAACCAAATAAAGCCAGTAGCCAAGGAAAACTTACATTATAATTACTTAAATTATCTCTTTGATAATCAGCATCTATCAGCAGCCACAGAGCCATGAGGTCATTTGTGTTTCTCTCTAGCTCCCAGGACCCATCTACCAACCATTGTCTGCCCACAGCAATTGTTTTCTCTCCTTGGATCAATGGACTAAACCCTGTAATTTGTTCTTTCATGAACCTAACCACACTGCTCTTGATTTTGCCTTCCTGGTACCTACCTATTTCTTGCCTTCTTCCTCCCATGTGCTTGGAATCTTCAGATGCTTTTACCCTTGGCCTCTTTACTCAGAAATGATTGCCTTCCTATATTGTCTGAACTATGAGATACTAATCCTGTTCTGCTTATTCAGAATGAACTTTTTCCTCTTTCCTCTCCCAGGTAAAGAGAGTTCACTCATCCCTCAACAGAGCAGGTGATACTCTTCCAGAGCCGTGATATCCATTCTATCTAATTTGACTTCTTACTTGGATCCTCCACCTTGTGGCAACCCATAACACAGTGTTGGATGTTTGTGATAACTGAATACATCACAAATGACAAGAATTCAAGGTTTCTTTTTAAAATAGTGCAGCAACAACTGAGAGGTTCATTAACCAATAAGACTCTGGCCCCACTGAGCTAGGGAAAAAGAACTTCCCCCAGTTTTTTCAGATTACATTCTAGCTCTAGACTTGCAAAAGGATCTTTTTCAGTTCAGGCTCTTTTTCAGTTCAGTTTTTCAGTTCAGTTCATTTCTCAGATATGTGCTTTCCATCATCCACACCCAGACTCTCTCAGTTTTATAAAATGAAGAGATTAGACTTGATGGCTTCTGAGATCCCTGCCAATTCTAATTCTACACATTCATGTTCTTTTCTAGGACCCCGAACCTCTGATCTCCTGCTCTAGTGGCCAGTAGTTATTCCTGAGTTAGGGTGACACTGGCTGAATTTTTATATTTATTTCTTGGATTACCAAACTGATCATACTTAAATTATTTCAGCTCTAACTTTCTGAGAGTCGGTGGGAAAGGTGACAGCAGTGAGTCTTTGACCAGGAAACAAGACAAGATGAAACCAAATGTCTTCTCTCCTGTGGATTGAAGAAGCTGCAGGTTCCACTAAGCTTGCAGAGTAGGCAATTAGAGCAGATTCCATGTGCCTGCTCCCTGATTGGCAGTGGGCACCTGGACCCTGGGTTGGCAGTTTTCAGAAGCTGCTGAGTGAGTCATTCTTTTCTGGTTTTCCTGTGGGCACTGAAGAGTAGAGAGGGAGTGGAGGTTGGTGATAGCATGCTCTCAATGTCCTTGGCTCAGACAGATTTTCTTGTTGCTCCAGCAGACCCAGCCTAAGGCAAAATTGCTGATTGGCAAACTTTTTCTTCACTGTCCTTCCACTTCCCCTCTGATAAGCATCTCTTAGAAGTTTATTACTTTCTTTGCACTTTCATATATGCCTTTTTAAAAAATAGCTTTTTTGTTGAGTTGTAACTGACTCTGGGACCTTATTTTGGGTTTTCTTAGCAAAGAAACTATTTTTCTTTCCTATTTCCTTCTCAATTTTATTTTATAGATGAGGAAACTGAGGCAAATAGTGTTGTGATCCTTCTCCATTTCATTTTACAGATGAGGAAACTGAGGCAAACGGTGTTAAGTGGTTGCCCAGGGTCACAAGTTAATAAGGGTCTGAGGCTGTATTTGAAGTCAGGTCCTCTAAACTCTAGACTAGTGCTCTATTTGCTTCACTATCAATCCTGAAAGGAGGGAGAAGGAGAGGAGAGATATTTGTATCTGTTGAATTGGAATCAGGAGACCTGCCTTCAAACCCAACTCTGCTCTTCACTCCCTGTGGGATCTTAGGCAAGTTATTGTGTTTTTGGGCCTTAGCTTTATCATCTGAGAAATGAGAAGGTTTTGGTAATATGTTCTTTAATGTCCTTTCAGACTCTAAATCCTAGGATTTCTCATCTTAAAGATGAAAATCAATGTTACTTTGCTTTCTTGGATTGGAAAACAGAAGACAAGGTACTAATTCTACCTCCACCCAAATCTTTGGCCTTTTCCTTAAATACCCTATCCACTTGTTATATGCTTCCTCTTTCCCCTTTTAATATTCTATCTTTTTCTACTCCCTCATCCTTGTATAGAGGGGAATCAACACTTCTTAAGTTCCTATAGTTCCACAACATAGTGCCTTACTGGACCTGCCTTTGCTTCGAACAACTAAAGTACAGTGTTAACTTCCCTCTCTTTGTTCCTGCCCCTTTTTCTGAATTTACCTATATTTGGATTAATTAGCTCAGAGTGCTTCTCTTCCTTATTAAGGAATTAGCTAGTTATAATAAAAACTATTGTACAGAATTAATAATACTATTGAAAATGATGATAGTTTGATATTCTTCAAGGAGGTATTAGTATTTTAACAAAGGACTCCTGAAAATAAGAAACCCTAACCCAAAGTAATGACTTTAAAAATAGAGGTTTGGGGCAGGCTCATTCAATTCAATTTTTTAAAAAATCCATATTTAATAAATGAAAGGCACTATGTTGGCTTCTGGATATCTGAGTAGTCTCTCCTAATGGGGCTTATCTAATATCTACTGGGAGGGATATATATGTTTTGGACAGATTTTTTTTTTACCACCTGACATATCATATTTTAGCATCATAGTAGCACCCACACTGTCTGTGCCTAAATGAGCTTATAGTTAAATTAAATTTCAGGTGAAATTCAATGAAAAACTTTATTTTGTTGAACAGTAATATGAGATGCTGCTGTTCCTGGTGCAGAATTTCCCAGGTTATGATCATGCAGAGCCAATTTTCTTGATTTCTGTGGGAGGTTTAAGGACCAAGAGATTTTAGTGGAAGTATTAGGTGGAAGTGGGGTGGATGGGTGAAGAAGACATGGTATTGCAGAGAGAAAGAATGGGATTCTGTAGATTCTATATAATCCTATATAAACCATACCTCTCTAGTTCTTATAGTTTTGCTTTCAAATTCTAGTAGCCTCCCATTGTCATGAAGCTTTTGGGTATCTTCTCCTTATACACTAGTTATTTTATGTCATCTTGCTATGAATATAGGCTATCCTGAATGCATGATGCAAAACTAAAATGAAATTTCTTTGAAAGGAAACAAATACATAGGTATTCATTGAAAAAAATCCAAATGCTCCAGTTTTAGACAATTTGTTTAGGGGGAAAATGTTACCAGTATGGGACCAATATTATATTCCTATAAAACTTCTTGAATCTGTCCCTTTTCCCTCCTAATTCTTTAGCACTCAAGTTGAACTGTTTTAAGTCATTGTGTGCATTCTGTATCTTTTTTCTTTGCTTGTTTGTTCTTTATCTCCCTTTAGAATGTTAACTCATTGAGGGCTAGATTGTTTTATATTGCCCTTATTCTCCATTATTGATGTACAGTACTGCAAATATAATGCAATTAGAGCTGGGAAGATATCAGAGAGATCATTTGGTCAAAACCCTACATTTTATAGACGTAACTATACACATGAGGTTTATAGCAATTTAGTCATTTGCCCATTAGCTCAGTTTCTCTGATCCCAGATTTAGTGGTCTTTCAATTACTAAACACCATAATTTGTGAATGAAAGGAGATATAGAGGAAGGAAAAATTAAGTTGATAAAAAAGAAAGGGACTTGAAAAGATATTTAAATGATGAGGGGGATTTGTGGCCAAAAAATACCAAGAACCTAACATCAAGAGACTTAACTCAGAATTTCAGCTTCCATTTGGAACTCTCACTGTATGGTCTTTGGACAGCTCCCTTTAACTTCAAAACTTCAGTTTCTCCATTTGGCAAAATGAAGAGAGTCCTTATTTACCAGACTCATAGGCATTTTGAGAGCACTGATAAGCTAATGTCTGCAAAGTGCTTTTGAGATTCTCCAAGAGGGGTTCTGGGTGTGATTACTATTTTGTTCAGCCTGGTGCATCAACAGCAGAATAACCTATCTAGGGATGTTGCTGTTGACCCAGAAAGAGAAACAGAAAAGCAGCTTTAGTTCTTCATGCCAAACAGAGCATATGGAAAAAGAGTTAAACAAGTGTTCTCTTGGTTTCAAAAAAGTGAGTATTTTTTTTTAAAGAAACCACATAAACAGAACTTTACTATTCTATTTCTAATTAGAATTGTTCTTAGGATGACTGTGTATTCTATTTATTTGATCCGTTACCTGGAGTTGGGCTAAAGAAATTCCAATTTACAATCAAGACATTGAGTTGATAGTGAGTAACTTCTTTCTGGGCATTCTTTTTCAAGAAATGAAAAGAAGTCATTACATGAAGAAGGAAGTTTGTAGTTTTGACAGATTGCTCTGTGCTATAGACATACGTCTTTGAGATTTTAGAAGCATTTAGAAACAAACAAGGACATGTCCAAGAAAAGTTGTATTCAGACTACAACTCACTTTCTAAATCCCAGCTCTGTCCTCAGGTGTCTTATTTCCACTTTTAATCATTTCTAGGGGGGGAAATTAGATTCATGGTATTTGGTATGGACTCTTTGTTCCCTGACCATATTCATTGGTGATTTCTTTTCATTTCAATTTTTTTTTCAACAAGGGCATCTAGTATCTCCAAAGAGCCTGCCACTTTTGGGCACTGGGAATACAGAGATAAGCTCCTGAAGAAGTTTATTGTGTTCTATAGTGAATCCCCAGACTAGGTGAAGCCCTAAACTGAGTTGTTATTAATATTCATACGGTTTCTTTTGGACAAGAATTGTTCATACTTGCTTTATACTCAATATCACTTTCCTACAGTAACTCCTAATAGCCTTTTAAATGATGAAACCTGATGATATTCACTGGGGTATTGCCACAAGATGTTAAATATTCAGGTTTTCTCCCTCCTCAAATCTATGTTTATATTTATACTTTTCTATAGCCATATATCTATATATGTTCACATATACATATATATACATATATATGCACACGTGTATAGATACACAAATATGTACAATGTAAAGCATATATATGTGTGTGTAATACATATATTCATATACACATATCTGTACGCACACTTCTACATGTCCCTATTAAAAAGAAATCTTCTTAAGAACAGGGACTTTTTTTGTCTGTTTTTACCCTTTTTTCTGGTCTCCCCTTATATGTTGTTTTCTTGCATTAGCATATTAGCTCCGAGAAGAGAGGGTCTGTTTTGCTTTTTTATTTGTCACACTAGGCTTGGCACAATGCACAAGCTAGAGTAAACACTTAGTAAATGTTCTTCTTCTCCCCTCCATTTCTCTCTCTCCCTCCCTCTCTTTCCTTCCCCCTCTCTCTTTCCCCTATTCTTTACCTTCTCTTCCTCTCTCTCTCCCTTTCCCCCCTTCTTCTTCTCCCACTATTAAATGCTTTTTGGATTGAATTGTTATGTAGTCATTTCATTTCAAATAAATTTGCAAGGATCCAATAGACTCTTGGAGTTGAAAGCAAGCTTCTTTCAACTTGGAAAATTACCTTACCTAATTTTTAGTTGAAAACATTTCTTCAAATTATAGCACAAAAGTGATGACCATGATATATCTGAGTTATTAAAGAGACTAAAATGGAAAGGGAAGAAGGATGTTTTGCACATGAGCAAGAATGACTCATACTTTATAAGAATTATAGAAGAAGATCTTAGATTTTACGGAATGTTGGGGTTGGAAGGAAACTTATAGAGCATTTAGTCCAGATTTCTCATTTCATGAATGAGGAGATACTGGCCCTAGGGGTAAAATGACTTCCTCAGGGTTACTGAATAATAAATTAGACTTGAACTCAGGTTGTTGCAATTTGAATCAATGCTCTTTTCACTGATTTGCTAAAAAAATCAATTATTTGAGTGTGGAAAGATACATAGGAGATGCATCTAGATTTTTAAGTCAATAAAAAGCATTTATTGAGTACCAACTGAAAGCTGAGGATTAGCCTAGCACTGGAAGAGACCACAAAAGAAAATTAACAAGTCCTACTTTTTCATTTACAGAGCTCTGAAGCAGGGTTCAGAAATACATTATGTTCATGTTAGAGGACTCTACATAACCCTTTTGGCATCAGAGAGACCTGGAGATTGAAATGGCAGCCTTTCCACGCCCTGAGCTCCTACCCCAGCTCTTGATTTCTTAGAGGAGACAGCATGAAGCAGAGAACAGAGCATTTAAGTGAACAGTCAGAAGATTGGAATTTCTGCTTTACTAGTTTACTAGCTTTTTACTAGCTGTGTGAACTTGGAGAAGTCACTTAAATTCTTTATCCTTCAGCTTTTTCAACTGAAGGCATTGCCTATTTTCCTGGGTTATTGTAAGGAAAGTGCTTTGTAAAGTTAAGAATGCTAGATAAGCCTAGCATTTTATGCTATAAGTGATCTTTTGCATTGTGAATGGCTAATATACCTTATGAGGTGATTTGGGGATGTGGTTTTGATAAAAGTACTTGAAAAGCTAATAGGAGAGTGAATAAGGGTTATTGCCAAGAAGAAGAAGAAGCTGGGCTATTGCTCCAAAAGTTATTTCACATTCAATTTCTCAGGCTTGGGATTCTTTGGTTAATAGGCATTTGTGCCCAAATCTCCTATTAGTCCTGCTTTTCTTCCTGTTGCACTGGGGCAAAGATTTTTCATTTCATACATCATTTACAACCTGCTGCAGTGATTCCACCAAAGCAGCATAAGACATTAGCCTGCCAAAGTATTTTTTTTCCCTAAAGAGGAGAGAAGGAACTTATTATAGGCTTATTTTTATTCCCTTTGGTTCTTGAAAAATTAAAAGTCACATAGGTGTATCAGTGTTACTGTCATTGTACTTATAAATCACAAGAAATTCAAAGAACAAGAGGAGTTACACACAATAACCATCCCTAGAGATTGTTTTTCCACACCTGTTTGGAGCATGCTGAACAGTTTCTGGAATTACTAATTTGGCTGCTACCAAATGCTCGAGGTACACTCAGGCAGAACCCTGTCTTCTTAGACTTACATGTTCACTTACATCTACCCCACCAGGCACTTGTTGGGTTCTATGTGGGTGCACCTGGAACATCTATGTAGCATGTACCCAAAGCACGGCTGTAGAAAATGGCAGATCTGCTTTTACCCTCACTGACTGCAATGGAATCCTAATTCAGAGAACCAACAAGCCAGAATGGGAAGCTGACTCTCTCCTAGAGAAACTCCTCTGAAGTGTAAGGAGAGATAAAACAAGGTAGGGGTTTAGCATTACATGCCAGTGGAGTAGATAGACACATAGGAGATACTCCCCTAAGGTAATATAGTGTGGACCCCAGGTATTCTTGATTCCATTTCCATCACTTTAATCATTAATAATTTTTCTCCCCTCTTCCTCCAG
The DNA here is from genome assembly GCF_048593235.1 of Sminthopsis crassicaudata. Taxonomy (NCBI): domain Eukaryota; kingdom Metazoa; phylum Chordata; class Mammalia; order Dasyuromorphia; family Dasyuridae; genus Sminthopsis; species Sminthopsis crassicaudata. The sequence continues at coordinate 602,963,530 of NC_133617.1, read as the reverse complement.
CAAGAACTGAGGTTGAAAGTCATAGACATACATTCATCCATTCATAGCTAGCATTATATAGTACTTTAAGATTAAATATGCTTCCTAAATAATCTTATTTGAAATCTCTCCAACTTCCCCCAGAAGTTCTGGGAGGTAAGTATTATTATTATCTCACTGTATATATGAGGAAATTGAGGCAGCTACTAAGTGTATGAATCTAGGTTTGAATTCAGGTTTACCTAATTCTAGATCTAGCATTCTTTCTAATCAATCAACATACATTTATTAGGTGTCTACTAATGCTAGACATTTACAAAGAACTTAATTAGTTTAAATCATTACGCCAGGCTTTGATGATACAAAGATCAAAGATACACACAAAGGCATATGATAGATCTCTCTTTATCTCTCTAAAAGACACCTTTTTCTGGAGAGGCTTATAGTCTAATAAGCTAGAAGGACAACTGCTTTTCATTCCCACATATAATGCTGATAAAGCTAAAAGGTGATGTCCAAGCAACAAATCAAAATTAAAGGAGAAAGGGATTGCTCTCTCTCACTACTCTTCCAAAATGCCTCTCCTAATCATATTCCAGGTGTTTGAAATTCCTCTTAATTAGATTTGGGCCAAAAGGCTTCTGGGTTAAAGATTTACCTCCCCTAGAAGGAATAGCACATCAGTCACCATACTTATGGAGATGAATTTATGTGATTGATCAGTTACTACAATTTATCACCTAGGAGACAGCAGGAACCAAAAGTAATGGCATCATGACAGGTAAGTTCTAATGGGAACAGACATTTCCTTCAGCTTTGAACCAAAAGGTTCAATCCAACAAACATTTGTTAATTCCTTAACGTGTAAAATCCTAAATTTGGTATTGGGGGATATAGAACATTAATATAGAAAGAGAATTTTTATCTAAAATGGGAGTATGATCTATACAAATTACTATAATATAGCACAAAACATTAGCATTTAAGAGAGATGCAAGATGCAGGGGGTAAACTTCATTACTGCCTCAGGATTAGGGGGATATAGAGAGAGACTTTTGTAGTTTGTAGCATTTGACTTATTCTTTTAAAGAAAGGGTAGGAATTCAAAGAGCAGAAGGTTACTGTGGGACATTCCAGGCATAAAGTACTGCATAAGCAAAGGCAGAATAGGGGCAGAGTATGGGGGGACATTTATAGAATATAAGAAGTTGCCTACTTTGCAGTGTGGAAGAGAATAATCTGAGATAATGCTGCAAAAGTAGGATAGTGCCAGATTGTGGAGGTCTTGGAATGTCAGGCAGCTTCACTTGGTTCAACAATTCAACAAGCATTTTTTAATGGTTGGTGATTGGGAACCATTTAAGGCTTTTGAACAGAGGAGTGACATGGCTAGCTTTCATTGATTTAAATTCTGGCTGACAAATGGAAGGTGTTCAAGGGTAGAGGGCTCTGCCTCTCATTCTCTGAGGCATCAGGACAGCTTTGGCAGTCCCAGGGTTATGCATCTCAATTAGCAAAGATATGCTCCCTCAAGCAGATTGCTAATGTGATTGGAAAGAAAGACTGCTGCGTATCTGCCCCAGACACAGACCTCCTCCCTCTCCAAAGGCTTCAGAGGTTTGGGCTGTGTTACTATAGAAAAGGTGGGGTGGACTCCTGAAGGGCAGAGAGGCAGGCTACATCTTGGACTGCCTCTGAGAGCTGAACGGAGCGGCGGTTATTTGTGCCACGTTTCTGGGAGGTATTGAAAGAAGTCAGTGTATTATTGTGCAGTTTGTATTAAACTGGTCTATAAATATATACACACAGGTCAATCAACCCACAAGCATCCTAAAGGCCAGCTATGTGCTTATCATTTTGTTAGGTCCTAGGAATATAATGACAGAAATGAAATAGTCCTTCCTCCAGAGGAGCTTGTATTCTATCAAGGAAGAAAGTACTTGTGTGTGTGTAGTTGTATATATATGTGTGTATGTAAAATATATGATATCTATCTATCTATCTATCTATCTATCTATCTATCTATCTATCTATACATACCTACACACATATATATACATATATGTGCATACATGTACAGTATATATGAGTATTTACACATAATAAATATGAATAAATATGAAGTCATTTAAAGAGGGAGGACTAACAATTATTGTTGGGAATTAGGAAAGACTTCATATAGGAAATGATCCTTGACCTGAATCTTGAAGGAAGTAAAGGATTTCATGAGAAGGGAATGTATTCCAGGCATGGGGGGTAAGTAGGACAGACAGTCAGTACAAAGGAAAGAAGTAGAATGAGGGAGCACCATCAGCTCAAAAGTTAGTTTGACCACACTTCAGGGGTGGAAAGGAAAAATTGGAAAGGATGGTAAAGGCTAGGTTGTGATGGGCTTAAAAGTCCCAAAGAGGAGTTTATAGAGAAAACAGGAAACATTTAGTTAGTTTATTAAGGAGAGATGCTTAGAGCTGCACTTAATAGAATTCACTTTGGCAGCTGTGTGGAGGATAGGTTTTAATGGGAAGAGATTAGACGCAGGGAACTGAAGGGACCTTTGTAATAGTGTAGGTAAGAAAGGATAAAGATCTGCATTAGAGTAGTGGCTGTGTAAGTAGTGAGAAGGGAGTAGAGCAGAGAAGAGAAAAAACTGGTGAGAAAGAGCCCATCTTGAGAGGAAAAGAATCATTGCAGGAAGGAGACCATGAGTTTTGGATAATGGAGAGAACAGAACAACTATAGTTCTAATGATGCTGGGTCTGGTTCTTTCTCTCTTTATGTTGTCTCTGTAGTGATGGGTTGGTATACAAATATATTTATCAGAACCAAGTTGTAACTTGGGCTTCTGAAAAACATGAATCAGAATCAGAATAAACCATTTTGTTATTTCCTCTTCAAAAAATTACAGATGTGTCAATATGAATAAGCAATTAGATGACTCTGAAAGTCAATTTTTATATATTAGATTGTTACTCAAGACCTGATTTCAGGAATTCTTGAGCTTAAGGGGGAACTATAGTCATTAGTTTCTCACCTCCTTTTTTCACAATCTACGAGTAAGAGGCTAGCTTGGGGTAAAGTCCATCTTGGTTACATGCTCTCTGCATTCCTCAAAGAATAGTTAGCTTCAAATTTAACGTGTCAGGATGTGTTCCTCAGGCCAGGAATTTCTTCACGAGGAAGTCACTTCTGTCAACAGTGTCAATAAGAGAGTGTGTTACAGCTCCTAGGAACTCTGAAAACATATTGTCCTGGATCACCAAGGAATAGGGGCAAACTAGTGAGTTCTCTTTTTAGACAGTGAGAAACAGGACATGACAATTTGTGAAAATGATACAAAATGTGAAGTGGATTAGATGGGAAGCAAATCTCTTTGTCTGATGCTACCTATGGTGATTTTTCTATATACTGGTCCTGGAAGAGAAGAGATTCTTCATTTTCCAAATGGTAGTTCATTAACTCTTAGAGGTAAGAATTAGGGCATATAGGAATGGTGCTACATGCTCCTCTTTTTAAAAAAGAAGCACTGAATACTAGAATAGATGAGTGGTAGATTTTTTTTTAAAGAACATTTTTTAACTGATGAAATATTTATGATGACACGTTGCCTAGCAATGGCCATCAGACCTTCCTGAATATGCAGGAGGGGAAATTCAATGGAGATGCTTCCCTCTGAGAGAAAGCAAAAGGGAAAAAAACCCAGCTCAGTGAGCACATTCTCCTCTTCTTTCTTCATGAAATTCTGACTAGGTTTGGGAAAGGAAACGGTTTTACTTGGTGAGGTGGTTGTGTTGGCTGGTATACTTTCACGGCCAAGTGGAAGCAGAGCTGGTGGAGGACTTTAAAGAGATAAAAGCAGACAGATTGTCAGAAAAGCACTTATCTGTCATGTACCAAAATGGTTTATTTTTTGTCACTGCCTCCTGATGTGTGTCCTGACAATAGTGTCCTTGTTTCTCTTCTTTTCTCTGCTCATCTCATGCTGTCAAACTGCCAGAATTGATTAAAATGAACTGGGTCTATGAAACCATGTTCTGAGGTTCCCCACACTTTTTGCTTTAGGAGTTCTGTTCTGACGATATGAGATCAATGCTCTCTGAAGGGATGTGAGCTACTTCCTCCATTTCCTATTTGCTCTATAACAGGAAAATCATCTTTCAATGGAAGATAAAGAACTCATTTTCCTCTAGCTAGGTATTAATGTCCTCATCAAGTTATTAAAGTGGTCACAATATGAAGACATTGAGTGTTATTGAAAATTGATTCCATTATGAAGGAATCCCTCTTATGTCCCCTTAATGTGGAAGGAATAGCTATAATTCATAAAGGAGGAAAAAGATGAGTCTGAAGCTTAGTGGAAAGTAAAGGTGTTCCACCATGTCACAACAGTGGGCAAAGCTTTACACTCTGTCTATACCTAAGAGTTAGAGGGAATTGATTTAGTCAAAAACCTAAGACTAATGTGACTAATCATGGCAAGTCCTGAAATAATGTTTTGGATCTCTGATTTCTGTGAGGAGAAATCAGAAAGAAAATAAGACCAAGGGCTACTCTGGGTTGCTTTCTTGTCATAGATGCTAAAATAATTTAACTATGAATGTTAATATAATATCCTATTGCTTCTATTAAAAAGATGAATGTCTTCCTTCTCTTTATCATGGTCAATCTCAGTTACATTAATGTGTATTAATGGTTTTTTTCCTAATAATAAATGGCCCTTAGGTCACTAATATGAACTGGTAAGAAATACTGCTATATATCTATATAGGCTATAGCTTTGTGGATAGCTCCTACCTGGTCTAATGCATGCAATTAATTTGCTCGATTTCTTTTATTGTCTCTGTTTGTAATATAGACAGCAAAAATTTACATTTTGGTAGCATTTTGTGGCTTGAAAATGCTTTACTTATATACTTTATCATTTGATCCTCAGCAATTCTCACTCAGTGGAGTAAGTCAGTTAAGTAGTATTAACTCTTAATTATGAAGGAAGAAACAGATTTGGAGGTGGAGTGACTTGCTCAGAATGACTTATCTAGCAAGCGGCAAACCTTGAACTTGAACTTGGGTCCTCTGATTCCAAATATGCAATGGAAGAACCAAATTCTCCTTTCATTATACTATGCATACTTCCACAAGTTGTAAGGCTAAGGAGAACTTGTCCTTGACAACTAAGGCTGAAAGGCTCAGGATAAATGGCAAGGACTATTATGTGCTGTTCCTTTATGTGGCCTCCTGGTGAGATATATTGTTGACACAACCATAGGCAATGCCTTTGACACAATCAATGCCTGGGACTTTCAGTGGGACTGAGGGCAGAAGGAGCTTTCAGTAGGTTAAACCACATGTCACTGAGGCTAAGTGCAAAACTGGATGCCCCTCCGCCCTCTCCCAGCTGGATTAGGCTTCTAAAAATATCTCCAAACACATACTATATTTGACTGACTTGACAAGTAAAGTCATCAAAACTTGCTTCCTGCTGCTCTGCAGAGAGGAATTTTTCCCTGGTCAAAGCTTCTTTTCTTGAAGTCTGTCACCTTCTCCAGTTTATATCAGAACTGATGAGTGTTTATGTAAATAAAATAAGAGGAAGTGCTTAACCATCAAGGCTGGGATACCAAGTAGAAATTCTTTTTTATGAACTCTTCAGAAATGGGAGAAATTACCTGTGAAGGTCAAAAGTTAATAATTGGATCATTAAATTATATTCTGTCTCTGGAATTTCTCTTTTTAAAAGTCACACAAAATAGAGCATTGGGATTGGAGGTATGGTGTGTATATATATATATATATATATATGTATGTATGTATATATGTGTGTGTGTGTGTGTGTGTGTGTGTGTGTGTGTGTGTGTGTGTAAGGATTTGTATTTATTTTGCCTTTGTTG